>NC_060280.1:68653213-68853846 GCF_021613505.1 Equus quagga
TTGCTTCCACGTCTTGGTGACTGTAAATAATGCTGCAGTGAACATTGGGGTGCATGGGACTTTTGGAATTGCTGACTTCAAGCTCTCTGGATAGATACCCAGTAGTGGGATAGCTGGATCATATGGTAGTTCTATTTTTAATTTTTTGAGGAGTCTCCATACTGTTTTCCATAGTGGCTGCGCCAGTTTGCATTCCCACCAGCAGTGTATGAGGGCTCCTTTTTCTCCACAACATCTCCAACATTTGTTACTATTTGTTTTAGTTATTTTTGTCATTCTAACAGGTGTAAGGTGATATCTTAGTGTAGTTTTGATTTGCATTTCCCTGATGATCAGCAATGACAATCACCTTTTCATGTGCCTATTGGCCATCCGTATGTCTTCTTTGGAGAAATGTCTGTTCATGCAGCAGACAGCATTTTGAACATGCACACAGGTGACTCTTCAGCACCCTCGGCTCCAGAAGCGCTGCCCGACGGCTTCTCCAGCAGTAGTCTCCAAATATTCTGACTGCCCACACAGTAAGAAACTTTGGGGGCATATTTTCTCAGTTTAGTATTGGGGTTACGTACAAATTATATATGAGTACTAGTTTACCAATATATTATATACATTTTAAAGGATACAAAGATTTTAAAAGGAAAAGGTTTTAAACAATTATTATGTAATAATAGCTTAGTAAGAGCAAAGTGATAGAACAAGCTTCATTATTTTTGAAAATTTACTCACCCAGGAATTCTATAATCGTTAGGCAAATACCAGCAAATTAATAAGATTTTCTAGTGTTAATGTGATTTTCCCTCATGAATGTGATTTCTAATTCATTAAAAAGCTTTGAGATGCATGTTTGTAAATAATCAAAGAAAATGTCCAAATGTTCACTTCACAGAATTGTAAATGTTTAATTAAAATTTTTGTTGTGAAATATATCATATAAATAAGAGAGTGTGTGAAGATAAAGAATTATAATAAACTGAGCACTCATGTACCAACCACATAGGTCACAAAACAGAATATTACTAGTATCTTGAAACCTCCTTGTGTGGCCCTCCCCAATCAAATTTACGCACGCAACCCTCCTTAAGGTATCCATTATCTTATTAATCATTCATCTGTCTTTCCTTGTAATTTTACCACCTATATATGTATCCCCAAACAATATATTTCTTCGTTTCTCCTTTGTTCAAACTTTGTGTATAAAATAGACCATACTGTACTTACTGACTTGCTTTTTTCACTCAACACCACCATTCTGAAATTCATCCATGCTAATGTGTCTAGTTCCAGCTCATTTATCTTTACTTCCGTATACTACTCCATTATAGGAATAATCCACAATTTATTTACCATTCTATTAGAGAAGAACATTTGAATTGCATCCGGGTTTCTTTTTTATTATTATTACAAACAGGGGTACCATGCACATTTTTGTTTTTCAAGGCCTATATCCAGGAACGGATTTGCTGCGTCATGGGGGTGGTCGACTTTACAAAGTAATGCCAACAGTTTTCCAGAGAGTTTCTATCCATTTGCTCTCTTAACAAAAGCGCGTGAGTGTTGCCATTGCCCTGCCTCCTTGCCCACACTCTACAAACCAGCTTTGTAAAGCTTTTTTATTTTTGCCAATCTGTTGAATGTGAAACAGTATCTCATGTTTTTAATTTAAATTTTCTAGATTATTAAGCTTAAGTATCTTTACATAGATTTATGAGTCATTTTTGTTTCTTCTTCTGTGCCATCTATGTCTTTTGCTCATTTTTATAATAAATTATCATTCTTATTGATTCATTGAATTCTTTTATATTCTTCACTTGAATCTGTATGATTATATACGTTGAAAATATCTTCTCCCAATCCATGACCTGTTTTTACTCTCTATTTTCTTGTAAGGAATACACATTCTTAATTTTAATATAGTTGATTTATCAATCAATGGTTAGTGGTGTCTGTGTATTTTAAGAAATCCTTTCTTACCTCAAGTTCATAATGCCTGTCTCCTAAAAGTTTTAAAATTTAAGGTTTTATATTTGTCTTCAATCTACAAGGACTGATTTTTGTGTGAGATTGGAATATAGTTCACTTTTTCTTTCCATTTGGTAGCAAATGGCCCATGCACCATTTATAGAATTATCCTTTCTCCACTGTTTGCAAAGCCTGCTTTATATGCATGGATTATTTCTGAGTTCTCTATTTTATCCATTGGCCTATTTCCTTATTCCTGCCCTAAAACCACACTGTCTTAATTACTGTAGCTTTACAATAAATCTTGATACCTAGAAGGACACATTCTTCTCTTTTTTTTCTTTCTATCAAGAGTGACTTGGCTATTCTTAGGCATTTGTTCTTCCATAGAAATCTCAGCATAAGTAATTCACTCTTCCATATAAATTCATACAAACAAAATTTATAGATGTCTCAAAACAAAACACAAAAAACCTATTGGGTTTTGATTGGGATTCCATTGGCTACAAAGATCCATTTTAGAACTGACATCTTTTTAAAGATTTTTATTTTTTCCTTTTTCTCCCCAAAGCCCCCCGGTACATAGTTGTGTATTCTTCGTTGTGGGTTCCTCTAGTTGTGGCATGTGGGACGCTGCCTCAGCGTGGTCCGACGAGCAGTGCCATGTCCGCACCCAGGATTCGAACCGACGAAACACTGGGCCGCCTGCAGCGGAGCGCGCGAACTTAACCACTCGGCCACGGGGCCAGCCCCAGAACTGACATCTTTATAACACTGAGATTTCTCACCCGTGAAATTAGTATTCCCTATTTATCTAGATTTTTAATATCTTTCCAAATATTTGCAATTTTTTTCTTCCCAAGGTTTCATCTATCTTTAAAAAATTCCTAGGCATTTTGTTGTTGTTGTTAATGAAAATGGTATTTGTTTCTGAATACATTTTCTAACTGTTGCTGATGTGTTGAAATACAATTGCTTTTTATATATTGAGTTTCTCTCTAGTAATCTCAATAAGCTCTCTAAATAATTCTAATAATTTATCTGTAGAGTCTTTGGGTTTTCTCTATACACAATCATATAATCTGAAAATAATAACAATTTTGTTTTTTACAATTCTTATATCTTTACTTTTCTTGTCTTAACTGTGTTGGGCAGGATGTCAGGGACACTCTGATAGGAGCGATGGCAGGTGCATTTGTCTTGATCCTGATCACAAATGAAAACTTTCACTGTGTCTCCCTTAAGTATGATCTTTGTTTTCAAACTTTTTGTGAATGCCCTTTATAGGTTTATAGAAGTTCTCTTATATTTTTACTTTGTTAAGAATTTTTATTATGACTGGATGCTGAATTTTCTCAAATGCTTTTCCAGCATCTATAGTGTTGAGCATGTGACTTTTTCTCCTGTAACTTACTAAGGCAGTGAATTGCTTAATTGATTTTCTAATATTATGCTAACCTTGCATTCCTGGGATAGATGCAATTTGCTTGTGAAATATTAACTTATTTGAACATTTTTGGATTGCTAATAATTAGTTTGCATTGGCCTACAGATTTTCTTTCTCATGCTGTCCACAGTGGAATTTCACACCAAAATTACGCTATCCTCATAAAATGAGTTCCAGAATATTTCCTATTTTAAAAAATTCTCTGCAATTGTTTTTGGAAAACTGGAATTATTTTTTCTTTTGATATTTTGTAGAACACAGGTAGCCCTAGAGTTTCTTTGTGGCACATTTTTAACCACTGATTCAATTCCCTTAATAGCTATGCAACTATTTTGTTTCTCTATTTCCTTGAGTCAGTTTTAATAAAACTGAGTTTTTGGGGCCGGCCCCATAGCCGAGTGGTTAAGTTCGCGCACTCTGCTTTGGTGGCCCACGGTTTCACCGGTTTGGATCCTGGGCGCAGACATGGCACCGCTTTCAGGCCATGCTGAGGTGGCGTCCCACGTGCCACAACTAGGACACACAACTAAAAATACACAACTATGTACTGTGGTGCTTTGGGGAGGAAAAAAAAAAACCTGAGTACGATCAGCTATATGTTTCTAGGGCTTTTTCCATTTTATTTAATTTTAAATGTTATTGGCACTAAGTTGATTATATCTGTTTGCTATTTTTTAAAAGTCTGCAACATTTAGGAGCTGGCCCCGTGGCCGAGTGGTTAAGTTCACGTGCTCCGCTGTAGGCGACCCAGTGTTTCGTTGGTTCGAATCCTGGGCGCGGACATGGCACTGCTCATCAAACCATGCTGAGGCAGCGTCCCACATGCCACAACTAGAAGGACCCACAATGAAGAATATACAACTATGTACCAGGGGGCTTTAGGGAGAAAAAGGAAAAAAATAAAATCTTTAAAAAAAAAAAGTCTGCAACATTTACAGTAATGTCCTGTTTTTAGTTCCTAATATTGATGATTTGAGCTTTCTCTATTTTTTTCTTAATCAGTCTTGGCAGAGCCTTGTCAATTTTATTGGCATTTCAAATCATCAAACTTTGGTTTTGTTAATCTTTTCTAATTATATCTATATGTTCTATTTTATTAGTTTTCACTTTTATTTTTATTACATTCTTTCTTTGACTTAATTTTGCTATTTTTTTCTAACTCCTCAAACGGTAGACTTAACTAATTGATTAGTCAATTGATTCTTTCTTTTTCTTTTATTTTTGGTGAGGAAGATTGGCCCTGAGCTAACAGATAACATCCGTTGCCAATGCTCCTCCCTTTTTTTTTTTTTTTTTTTTGCTTGACGAAGATTGTTGCTGAGCTAACATCTGTGCCAATCTTCCTGCATTTTGTATATGGGATGCCAGCACAGCATGGCTTGATGAGCAGTGTGTAGGTCCATGCACAGTATCTGAACCCACTAACCCTGGGCTGCCGAAGCAGAGCACACAAACTTAACTACTACGCCACCAGGTCAGCCCCCAATTCTTTCTTTTTTTAACATAAGCATTTAAGGCTATACATTTCTCTCTAAGAACTACTTTAGCCTGATCCTAAAATTTTTGATATGTATTATTTCTTATTATTACTCATTTAAAATATTTTCTACCCTGTACTTCAACATTTAGTGTTAAGTTTAGTGAAATCTTATAAGCTATACATAATACTGTATGACTCTCAAACCCACTTAAAACCGTACACGTATTTTCACAAATGGATGCTTAATTTCAATCTAATTTTTGTGTTGTGCTTATGCTTACAATGTTGTTATTGTATTTTATCTATGATTTCTTTGTAGGAATCTTTTTTAGCCATGTTCATTTGGAAACCATAAATTCCACTTAAATTAGTGCAAATTGCCCAAGTCACAATATGAGGACAGTGAACAAAGGAATGAAAGGACCACTGTCAAGCCTTTCACACTGTGATAGTCCCGCTCCCTCCTCAGAATACTCAGGTTCGGTACGTCACAGCTAACTGTTTGACTTACAAATCAAGTGAGGGTATCAGGGGCGTCAGTGTCACCTAACTTATTAATTATCAATACAGTTTGAATTGTTTCCTTTGTTAGCTAAAAATATCAACATAAACACAAGTTTAATGTTTTCTTCCCATCCCCCAGTGGATGTGGAGACCACTCATTGGAGCAGTAATTCTCCTCCATGCATGGAAATAGCAGGACATCATCTCCCAATGAGGACATATCAGTCTTCTAGGGGAAGAGACAATATGTTTGCAGAATAAAAAAGCATATTTAAGTATTATAATTACATATTTGGAAAACAACAAATTTTATGATATGAACTACACAAAAGATGAACATCTTGGCTGGTGGAAATTTGCAAAGGATGCAATGATTCTCAAGGGGAATGCACATCACAAACTCTGGGAGGGGTGACAGATTTTCATATTTATCACAGGAGGCCCTGGTGTTAAAAAGGTTAAAAAGCATCTTTCATCTTTGCTCTGTAAAGGTGTTTCCTCTCCATAGAACTGTTGAAAGACGCTGTGTGGTAGACATCTGGAGGTCAGCTAGGCTCTGCCGGCAAGCAGAAAAAGAACCATTACTTTTACATACAGTTGAGCTTAGAGTAAGTCCTATAATATACATTCTCAATACACACCAGCCATTATAAGTCCCTACTCCATCACAGTTCACAAATCTTCCACCCTCCTTTCTTTTTTCCACCTAAATTAAAAATTGGAGAAGGGTGTGAGGAAGCCAAGGACACAAGGACACACCAAGGGCCATGAGACCCTGGATCAAGAAATGGCTTTTATTTTTTAATATCTCCTTCTTCAAAATGGATGTATGGAAAATAATTTAAATTATTGGTGTTAGCAAATGTGTATGAGGTATGAAAAAAATCCTCTCATATGAAAAATACCGTATAGAGATACTTAAGTATATTTAAGTTTTGCAACCTCTTATTTTTCTAATTCAAGGCCCACCATCTAAAATGATGCTTGAATGATTCATTCCGGAAAAACATGATCTCATGCATTTTAATCACTCCTATCAAGTCTTTCAGAAGAAACATATCAATAAGCTGTTTACCAGCAAATATTGTAACCTACGGGATAGACCAGTCATTCTAATTACACTTTAGAGGGAACAGAAATTAAAACCATTTACAGGAACTTCTATTACTGCTCTTCCTGCTCAAGCATAGAAAACAAGAATTCCCCTTCCCACATCTGCTTGTACAACGGGTCATGCTTCCATGACTTGCCAGAAACTTCTCTTAGTTCTTGGAAGAGTAAATATAAAAAGACAGAACTGACTTTTAGATTCAATGACAAGATTCTTTTGATATATACAACCAAAAACCCATGAAATATTTCTTAGGTTGTCTTCTAGGTTAGAGCACCTTCTTTAAGAGTAGGTGTCATCTTCTTGAAGAAGTTTTCTTTGAGCCCAAAGATGGGGCAGGTGCCCACGTGGGTGCTCCCCAGCTTCTGGTCCTTAGATCTATTAGAGTGCTCATCACACTACAGTGCAATTGCTTGTTTCCTTGTCTGCTTCCCACCAAAATATGATCCTCCTCAAGCAGACACCATATAGTTAGCCTATTTTACTCTCAGTATTTAGCACAGTGTTTGCTTGGCCCATAGTCAGAATTCAATAAATACCTGTGAAATTAAACCTCAAAGTTTCAATAAGATTGTAGATTAATATACAGTAGCCCCTCCTTATCCAAGGGAGATATGTTCCAAGACCCCTAGTGGATGTCTGAAACCACAGATAATACCGAACCCTATATATTCTGGCTTTCTTCCTATACATACATACCTATGATAAAGTTTACTTTGTAAATTAGGCACAGTAAGAGATTAACAACAATAACTAATAATAAACTAGGACAATTACAACAATATACTGTAATAAGAGTTTCCATAGATCTTAGCAACCCCAATATATGATTTTTTTTTCCTTTCCTTATTAAGTGCGGAACTTTCACCTTTTCACTTAAAGGAAGCACTTTACAGCTTCTCTTTGGTATATCTGAACTGCCAGCATCACTGCTCTCAAGCTTTGGGGTCATTATTAAGTAAAATAAAGGTTACTTGAACACAAGCACTGCAATACTGCAACAGTTGACCTAATAACCAGGCTACTAAGTGACTACTGGTCAGGTAGGTATTCAGTGTGGATATGCTAGACAAAGGATGATTCACCTCCTAGGCGGGGTAGCCCAGGATGGCACAAGATTTCATCATGCTACTCAGAATAGTGCACAATTGGAAACTTATGGGTTATTTACTTTTGGAATTTTCCACTTAATATTTTCAGACCACAGTTGACCATTGATAACTGAAACTGCGGGAAACAAAACCATGGACAAGGGTAGACTACTGTAGATTGTTTTATCTAAAATAAATCCCTGATGTTATAGACTAACCAACCACTCCACTTACTCTCATCTCCTATAACAGAGGTCTTCAAAGTGGCCCAGACCAGCAGCATCAGCATCACCAGGCACTTGGTAGAAATGCACATGCTCAGACTCCACCCCAGACATCCCGAATCAGACACTCTGGGGGTGGGGCCCTGCAATCTGGGATGTAACAAGCCCTCCGAGTGATACTAACCTATTTTAAAGTTCACAAACCACCACACTAGAAGATTTTACTATCCAAACATGTATGTGCATTCACAAAGCAGATAATTTCCTAAACACATACACTGATGAAATCTCTAATTGAGCTCTAATTGCATAATGCAAAATGAGCACATTCTGGGCAATATGTTGATTTTGCACAAGGCATATGAAGGCTAGGTTGGACATTAGACTTAAATTTACATGCCCTCAGTGCCAATGTTGGCATTGAAATAGCATGGGAAAATAGTACAGGATTTCAAACTGTCTTCCTTGGATCCCTAGAACTCCTTACAATTTCTATAAGTACTGCTGCAGACAGAATAGATGGGACTACAGACTTCCCACCCTCCAGGGCAAATAGAGCATCTTCTGTTGGTCTCTGTTTTCTACATTGGGGTTCCTCTTGTGATTTTATGTGAATAAAGAATTCAATTTTGAAACCAAAAAGCTTTCAAAATTACTGGCACGGTGTCCTGAAGAGGTGGAAAAAGCTTTAAGCAATCGAGTGTGAGTCATAGTGATCTGTTCCAAGCAAGAGCATCCACCATGAGTGACAGATGATGCAACTGAAGCACGGAGGATAAGTAACTTGCCAGAGGATCACACAGCTATTACAGAGTGAAGTCAAATTCTATCCTACACAATCTGGCTACACAGACTATGCACTAAAAAGTTGTTTTTAGTTAAAGAGCTGAAATTTCCAAAGAATTTACTTTATATATGAATGTACCATATGTATGCTCGTATTCTGGGAGAAACGGGAGTGGCATTCTAGGCAGAATGCTGAGAACTGTCTTGCCACACAGCCCAAGTCCACCTTTGCACTAGAAGACAAAGATCCACCACTACAGACGGGTGGTTCCGTTCTGATGATTACAAATTATCCAAGTGCATGATTTCCAAATTTGGGAGATATTTTTAAAAACATGAATGTGCCCTTGAGAGTGTTTCCCACAGAAAAGAATCATTTATCAAGCATGTTATGGCAGCAAAAAGGCTGAGGACTGACCGTTGCTTTAGAGCGTATATATCGCAGTTGTGTGCTGATTTTAATTATCTACCAGCCAGAGGATGGCATGACCCAGCACAGAATTTTATGATTCTAAAATGTCTGAAAGCTTAGAGTCTTACAAAGAGGCAACAAATTAGGAGAGATTTTGTCGTATGAGTTGTGAAGTCATTTGTTGGAAAAGAAAAAAAAGGGCAAAAATAAAAAAGAGAGACGGGCTTCAAGTGCTCAGGGGGGTTGAATTTTCCAGTGCAAAATGTTCCTCAGTCATCTTTAACATAGCCGTCCAGGCCACCTTAATTCCTAATTAAGTTCCCAATTTTTTATGAATGAATCTTCAGGAACTTGGATATTATTTCTACTTCCTTTAATATATAAACAAAACTCTAGCCAAGCTGATATTTACACACAGTTCCTAGCCTTGTAGCTCACTTACAGAATCAGGATGTAAATCAAACTCATCATTTCCTTGCTGCCTTTTCTTCAACATCTCATTGCACAATAAAATATTTGGTTATTGGAAGATCTGCATCAATATTCTTTATATACAATATAAACAATCAGTTAGACCTCCTTCTCAGTATTTAAAACGCATTCAACAATATATTTTCAGTTTAAAAATCTAAGCTTAACCTGATCAAAAAATGGGCAGGGGAAATGAACAGACATTTCTCCAAAGAAGATATGCAGATGGCCAATAGACCCATGAAAAGATGCTCATCATCACTAATCATCAGGGAAATGCAAATCAAAACTACACTAGGATATCATCTTATACCTGTTAGAATGGCAAAAATAACCAAAACAAAAAGTGACAAATGTTGGAGAGGTTGCGGAGAAAAAGGAACTCTCATACAGGGTTGGAGGGAATGCAAACTGGTGCAGGCACTATGGAAAACAGTATGGAGATTTCTCAAAAAATTAAAAATAGAAATATCATATGACCCAGCCATCCCACTACTGGGTATCTATCCAAAGAACTTGAAATCACCAATTTCAAAAGTCCCATGCACCCCTGTGTTCATCGCAGCATTATTTACAAGAGCTAAGATGTGGAAGCAAGCTAAGTGCCCATCAACTGATGATTGGATAAAGAAGATATGGTATACATATATACAATGGAATACTACTCAGCCATAAAAAAAGGATAAAATTGTCCCATTCACAACAACATGGATGGACCTTGAGGGAATTATGTTAAGTGAAATAAGCCAGATAGAGAAAGATGAAATCTGTATGACTCCACTCATAGGTGGAAATTAAACCTATAGACAAAGAGAACTGATCCGTGGTTACCAGGGGAAAGGGGGGCGTGGGGCGAGGGCACAAAGGGTGAAGTGGTGCACCAACAACATGACGAACAATAATGTACAACTGAAATTTCACAAGGTTGTAAACTATCATAATCTTAATAAAAAGTTTCTTTAAAAAGTCTAAGCTTAAGACTATAAGGGTGATAGTAGTGAAAACAGCAGTGTAAGGACATCCAGAAATTCTCTACTCTATAAAACCAATGAGAACACTGGCAAAAGTTGTCATAATCAACTTTTCAGAACTCTGGAAATTAATCAAAAGCTTGAAACAATTTGGGAACATTTTTTCCAAAAGAACACAACTAAATCTTGGTAAGAACATTGAGCTTTGTGGCATTTAACTTGCCCTATTCCCATCACCCCTTTAGCTCTGTGGTAGTTATGAAAAGCAATAGCCCACAATCACAGTTAAAACCAGCAGCCTGGCAACCACTAAAGGTAGCAGAAAGTAACACCAGTGGTGTTACTGCAAAACATAGTAGGATAACCACAAAGCTAGGGGTAAAAGAAAAAGCTGAGGAATAAGATATCTATATGGGGCTTTGAAATAGTCTGACTTATTCCTGGGAATCTAGAAGACCATGCGGATGCATGTGTGTGCAAGGCCATACAGGTTGTGTAGAAGCCCAGAGCTGTGCACACGCTCAGGAAAGACTGGAGAGCATCCTAAGTCCTCATGTCTGGCTAACCTTGAGGCTCTACTCACTCAGGAAGTGAAGGCTAAAATAGAGTTGAAACTACCTGGCTGAGTGTTGAACACATGCCTCAACACACACATAGAGCCTTTCTGCAAAGACTAGAGGACTTAATGGTTTCAGGCATCTAAGGAAATCTCTGTCTAATTATTGGCTCACCACTGAGCTAACCGAGCAGAGACAGCGGCCACACGTAAGAGATAATACAGACATTATAGAATTAGTTAAGAAAAAACACTAAGCAGACAAACAACAAGAACAACAAACCCTGAGGAGTCAGGAGAATCTGCTTTCCAGAATTGCTACTTTATATTATTTAAAATGTCCATTTTTTAACAACAACAAAAAATTACGTGATACATAAAGAAATAAAAGTATGACCTACACGCAAGAAAAAAAAAGCGGTCAATATGAACTGTCCCTGAGAAGCCAAGATGTTAGATGGCTTTACTAGACAAAGACCTTAAATCAGCTATTTTAAATATATTCAAATAAATAAAAACCAAGTGCAACCAACTAAAGAAAAGTATGAGAATGATTTCTCATCGAATAAAGAACTTCAGTAAAGATATAAAAAATGTTTTTAAAGAACCAAATAGAAATTCTTTTTTTTTCTGCTTTATCTCCCCAAATCCCCCTGGTACATAGTTGTATATTTTAGTTGTGGGTCCTTCTAGTTGTGGCATGTGGGATGCCACCTCAATGTGGCCTGACGAGTGGTGCCATGTCCACACCCAGGATTTGAACCGGCAAAACCCTTGGCTGCCACAGTGGAGCACACAAACTTAACCAGTCTGCCATGGGGCCAGTCCCCCAAATAGGAATTCTGAATCTGAAAAATACAATGACCAAAATGAAAAATTCACCAGAGCGGCTCAATAGTAGATTTGAGTAGGCAGAAGAAAGAACCAGTGCATTTCAATATCAGTCAATAGAGATTATCCAGTCTGAAGAACAGAAAGAATAAAGAATGAAGAGAAATAAAGAGCTTCAGAGACCTGCAGAACACCATCAAGTATGCTAAGATATGCATAATGGGAGTACCAGAAGGGAAGAAGAGAAAAAAAAGGACAGAAAGTGTATTTGAAGAAATAATGGACAAAAACTTCCCAAACTAATGAAAAACATTAACCTATATTATCCAAGGAGTTCTACAAACTCCAAGTAAGATGAAGTCAAACACAGCTACACATAGACACATCATAATCAAACTGTCAAAAGACAAAGGAAGGAATCTCGAAAGCAGTGAGAGAGAAGCAACTCATTACATACAAAGGATTCTTAATAAATTTATCAGTTGTATTCTCATAAGAAACCATGGAGGCCAAAGACAGCAGGATGACACATGCAAAGTGCTGAAAGAAAAAGACTGTCAACCAAGGATTATTTATCCAGCAAAACTATATTTCCAAAATGAAGGAAAAATTAAGATGTTCCCAGATAAACAAAAACTGAGAGAATCCAATGCTAATGGACCTGCCCTATAAGAAATACTAAAGGAGGTCCTTCAGGCTGAAATGAAAGGACATCAGACAGTAACCCAAATCCACATGAAGAAATAAAGAGTATCAGTAAAGGTAACTATATAAATAAATATAAAAGTTTGCTTGCAACTATTTTTTCTCACATTTGATCTAAAAAACAAATCAATAATTTTAGATCTGTGTTGGTGGGCATACAATATATAAAGATGTACTTTGTAAGACAATAATAGCACAAAAGAGGCAGAAGGGAATGAAGTTATATAGGAGTAAATGCTTTGTAAATTATTAAGTTAGTATTAATTTAAACTGAATTGTTATAAGATATGAATTGTAATTCCCAAAGCAACCAGTAAGAACATAAGTCAAAAGATACAATAACATAAGTTTCAAGAGAATTAAAATGGTACACTAGAAAGTATTTAACACAAAAGAAGCCAGTAATGAAGGAGTAGAGGAATGAAAATTACTTAAGACATATAGAAAACAATAGCAAAATGGTAGATGCAAAGTCTGTCTTAGTAATTACATTAAGTGTAAATGGATTAAACACTTCAAATAAAGGGCAGTGTGGATTAAAAAATCATGATCCAAATATATAGTATCTGCAACAGACACACTTTTGATTGAAAGACACAAATAGTTTAAAGAGAAAAAATGGAAAAAGATAAACCCTGCAAACAGTGACCACAAGAGAGTGGGAATGGCTAAACTAACATCAGACAAAATAGATTTAAAATGAAAATTGTTATTACAAAAAAGGACATTATCCAGTAATAAAAAGGTCAATCCATCAAAAAGATATAACAATTGTAAATCTATATGTACATGGTAACAAAGCCTTAAGACACAGGAAGCAAAAACTGAGAATTGAAGGGGAAATTCAACAATAGTCTTGTCAATATGAAAAATGGATAGAACAACTAGACCTACCAGACATCTGTAGAATACTCCACTAAACAACAGCAGAACACATATTCTTCTCAAGTGCACATGGAACCTTCTCCAGATAGACCGTATGTTAGGCCATAAAACAAGTCTCAATAAATTTAAAAGGATTGAAAGTACACAAAATATATTTTCCTATAAAAAAGAAATTAAATTAGAAATCAATACAGGAGAAAATTTGGAAAATTTATAAATATGTGGAAATTAAACAACACATCCTAAATAGCAAATTGGGGGGCCGGCCCCGTGGCCGAGTGGTTAAGTTCCCACACTCCGCTTCAGCAGCCCAGGGTTTTGCCAGTTTGGATCCTGGGCGTGGACACGGCACTGCTCATCAGGCCATGCTGAGGTGCTGTTGTACATGCCACAACTAGAGGGACCCACAACTAAAAATATACAACTATGTACCGGGGGGCTTTGGGGAGAAAAAGGAAAAATAAAATCTTTAGCAAATTGGTCAAAGAAGAAACCACAAGGTTAACTAAAAAACACTTTAAGATGAATGAAAATGAAAACACAACGTACCAAGACTTATGGGATGCTGTTAAACAGTGTTTAGAGGGAAATTCATAGCTGTAAACACCTATATTAAAAAAGAAGAAAGACCTCAAATCAATAACATGAACTTCCACATTAAGAAATAAGGAAAAAAAAAGATCATACCAAACCCAAAACAAGCAAGAGGAAGAAAATAACAAAAAAATAGATTAGAAATTAATGAAATGGAGAATAGAAAAATAATAGAGGAAGCTAATGAAAGCAAACATTGATTCTTTGAAAAGTTCATCAAAATTGACAAACTTTTAGCTAGACTGACCAATAAGAAAAGAGAGAAGTCACAAATTCTAAAACTGAGAGTAAGGTGAAGACATGATTATCAACCTTACAGAAATAAAAAGGATTGTAGGTGAGTACTATGGACAACTGTATGACAACAAATAAGGTAACTTAGATGAACTGGAAAATCTCCTAGAAAGACACACTTTCCAACTCATTTTATGAGGTCAGTGTTACCCTGCCATCAAAATTAGACAAAAATTTCACAAGAAAAAAACAAAACAAAACTACAGACCAATGTCCCTTATAAATACATATGCAAAAAATCCAAAAATCCTCAACAAAATACTAGCAAACTGAATTCTGCAACATATGAAAAGAACTATATACTATGACCAAGTGGGATTTATCCCAAGAATGCAAGGTTGGTTCAACATATAAAATCAATCAATTTGATAGATCACATTAAAAAAGGACAAAAACCAAACTATCATCTCAATAGATGCATAAAAAGCATTTGATAAATTCCAACTCCTTTTTATGATTTTGATTTTATGATTTTAGCTCCTTTGGAAAACATTCTGGCAGTTCCTCAAAATGTTAAATACAGAGTTACCATATGACCCAGCAATTCCACTCCTAGGTATAGATTCTATATATTGCACAGAATATGTACACAAAATGTACACAAAATTACTTGCTTTTTCTTTGTAACTTACCTGTAAAAGGTTTCCACTACTATCAAAAGAAGATGCATGTATATTAAGACTTCATTTCTCTAGATTTTCTTCTCTTATATTATTGCTATTGTCCTGAAATCTTTTTTGAGAAAATTCATCAAGTAACATTTTGCATATGGCTGACTGTGAACATATCTAAGCCCGTCTGTACATCTAAGCTTAAATGGAATTGGTCAAATGAGGGAACATTTCAGTTATGCCTTTTCTAAAAAAAAATAGTTTTCTTAGGGACTGTCAGCATGCTGTTGAAATGTGAAGTTGTAACTGCATGGACTATGGACAGTCAAAAATATACACACAAAGTTGTACTATTGCAGAAATGGGTTTATTATCCAGGTAGTCATATACTTTTGTACTGCTGGTGCTCTACTAGAAACATTTTCTTTTATTTTCACTTGTGTTTTAAACTTTGCTTAGCCACTTAAAGAAAATCTGTTTATGGCACAATTTTCCTCTAATCCATTTTGAGTTGTATTTTTGTTTTCCAATTCAAAAATTACAATTTACTCATAGAAAGATTATGTTTAACTTTGGAAGAAACTGCTAAACTGTCTTCCAAAGTAGCTGCACCATTTTGCATTCCCACCAGCAACCAAAGAGAGTTCCTGTTGCTCTGCGTCCTTGTCAGCAGTTCACATCACCATGGTTTCTGTTTGTTTTGAATCTTAGCCATTCTAATAGGTGTATGTGGTATCTTGTTTTAATCTGTAATTCCCTAATGACAAATGATGCTGAGCATCTTTTGATATGCTTACTTGCCATATGTGGATCGTCTTTATGAGATGTCTGCCCAGATCTTTTGCCTATTTTTAAATTGCTCTGTTTGTTTTCTTATGGTTGAGTTTTAAGAGTTGGACCTCATATTTTGAAACTTGAAACCCTGCCTGATCACCCCTTTCCCAAGGCATAAAGTGAGAAAGCACTGGCTGTAGCCTGGAGGGGCAAGCATAGTACATAGGAAGTGGAGATGGGGTAAGGATGCAGGAAATGCTTTGGTTAATATTTTAAAATATTATCCCACTCACATCTGGATTATCTGGGACTACAGGGGTAGGTCTGCTTCTCAATACCCTTTACTGATTTTTATTCATCTACCATTATCTTTAAGCTTCTTTCCCTGGCCCACACCCCGTCTCACCTTACCCAGCCTCCATGGGCAACCCCACCCTTTCCCACAGTCTCACCTATCACTTCCACACGACTGTCTCCAAATCTGCATCTCCTACAGAGCCAGAGACTGCACTCTACCTGAATGCCTGATTTATCCCCCCAACATCTTTGGGCACCCCGTACTCAATCTGTCCAAGATAAAACTATTCTGCTTCCTCTCTGGCCCTATCTATTCATCACACTCTCTAATTCTCTATATTCATATACCTCCACAACACATCCAGTGTCCCCCTTTTCCATTAATGCTATCACCAGCAGTAGCCAAATTCTGTCAATTCTTTCTTTAAAATTTAGCTCCGATTTCTTTCCTTTTCCATGGCCAATTACGCATTTACATCTCCCTGGAGTCGCTCCCCTTCCAGATTGCCCTCCACATGGAATTTTTTCTAAATAATATTGCTCTTCTGTTCAAACCTCCAGTGACCCGCTTGTTGATATAAAATAACATCAAAATCCCTAAACCCAGTGCTCAATGTCCTCCTTAGTCAGGTCATTATAACGGCACATCACATGAAGCACCTTCAGGAGCTGGCTCATCAAGGTACCTGTATAAAGCCAAGCGTAGCGCGATGGGAATGATATGTCCTGTGGAAATGAGAGCATACATGCCCCGTCCCCAGTGCTATTTTTTGAAGACTTTATTTTACCATATTTTGGGGGGGTAAAAAGCACATATTATAAAAATTACAAAAAATTTTATTTTGGAATAATTTTAGACATAAAAAAGTTCAAAAATGGTTCAAAGAATTCCCTTAGACTTTAGAAGATATATCTTGTATCTTTTCCCGAGATTCTCCAAATGTTGACATACTTAGCAAATAAACCATACTTGCTCTATCATTCTCTCTCTCTGTCTCTCAGTGCTTGGACACAATGCTCCTTGTACTGTGGTTACGTAGGAGAATCTGCCCCCACCCTGTCACCCTCCTACTGTCTGCTGCTGGCTATGATTCATTTTTTCAGGGGTCTACACCTAACCCAAACTAAGCCCATCAAAGTCCCAACCCAGGGTTTAGCATTGGAACAAAGGAAGAGTCCATCCTCTCCTGTGGGAGAAAGGAATACATGTCAAACCCAGGAGCGCTGGTGGCCTGTTTCCTGCCATGTGGAGGAAGCCAATGTGGGAGGAGTGGCTATGTGCACAGGAGGGAGGGCAGTTCCCAGGAGAAGTCGGAAGGAGTCTGAGACAGGAATCCCCACGTGTCTTCACTCCTGCTGGAGATATTAAAAATAATTTCATGAAAAAGAGTGGGAATTAAAAGCTAGGCACGGATGTTTGGACACAAAAAATAGGGAAAATGGAACAAATGCACGTTTTTAGGCGCAGGTGTCTCAGGAAGATGAACTCTAGCAGTGATATTCAGAATAGTACAGAAGAAAGGCCTTGCGACAGGAGCCCACCACCTAAGAGCTGGTTACTGTAGCCAGGCAACTACTTAATCCTCTAAATGCTGACTATTTTTCTTTTGAAATGTCTCTTGAACTCATCACTTACTATCTACTATCCTAATGAGAGCCCTTGTCCTAGCACCCATCATGAAGTCTTATATCTGTTTACTTACAGATCTACCTCCCTCTACTGGGCGATAACCTTCATGAGGACAAGTCACCTTTGTAAGTAGTAAGGTATGTCATAAGGGCAAACAGAGCATAGCATTTACCCATAAACTTCACTCAACCAGACTTTTGAACCCCATCTATATCCAGTTTTTAATAACTGTGAGATCTTAGGCAAGAATTTGTGAGCTGTAATCTCTTCATCTTAGCCTTAACCCTACATGAGGCTACCGTGAAGAGTAAATTAGATACACAGTCAAAACATAAATGCCAGGAACACAATAACATTCAATTAACGTTAAGTATCAGTATTATATGTGGTAGAGTGTCTGGCACACACAAGCATTCAATAAATGGTAATTATTAATATTATATTGATTAATAATAAACAGTTTTTTATTTGAGGGATACCACAAATAGAAATAAGGATGTTGGCAATGCCTGTCTGCCTCATGCAGGTAAATGGGGTCTTGGCATAACACTGGATAAAAATAGTTGGATCTTTGAACCACACATAACATAGTCCCCAAGGCTCAGCTAAGTTATTTTAATCTCTTCAGTGGCAGTTTCATTCACAGTGTTGTAAATGGCTGCTTGCATGAGGTAATCATTAAGAAAATCCTTCCAAACACCTCTAACCCCATCAGCAGAAAGCTCTCTCAAAATTTTACTCATCCAGCAAAATGTGATTAGGTGATTCAAGGTGGACATGAAGTCAGTCAAATATCAAGAGAGGAAAATCCAACACATTAAAAACATAGATAACATCTATTTTGTTTTCCCTCCTTCTCTCCACCCTCAAAAACTATGTGAAGGGGGAATTAGTATTTAGTGGTTAGGAATGAAAACAAGCAAGCCATCAAACTTTACACCTGCTCCCATTCCTTGTCGTTGTCACCTACTGATTCCCACCTGGTCACTCACTCTCATTTACTTACACTTCTAGCCCTGGATACTACTGTCCTTTCTATTTCTACTCCTGTCACCATTCCTGGTGATTTACAATGCATGACATGATCTATCCAAAGCCTTGGAGTGTTAGGTCTCTGACCTCCACCCCACCTCAGCCATCATTTCCACCGTCATTCATCTGAAGAAGGAACCAAAACTTGATTTTAAGCTTTGCACTACTGGACCACCATCTCTTAGCTTTCCAACTCATATACTCCCATTCCATCAGTTTTCTTATCCTGGCAGAGCCTGCAATCTATTGACCTAAATACTTTTCCTCTATCCATCACAACCCTCTTGTCATCACTTTCCTCATCCCCTAACTTAGAGTCTATGGTCCATTATATAACTACTCCCTTGCAATCTTGCTAAAACCTTTTGCCCAGCTTTTCTTGCACAGTCACCTGGAAAATACCTATCTTAGTTAAATACAAGAATCTCTGTATTATGTGCCTGTGACCCAGAAGATGAACATTGACAGCGAAAACCACACACCTGTGCCTATTGGTTTCCCTCTGAATGAATGACCAAAAAACCTCCAATGGTCAGTCATCTCAACCAGACCATCATACTATATTTTCTACTGAATTCATTCTCCCTCTCTCCAGAGACTGTTTCCCAACTTAATCTCTCTCCTTAAGCCTCCAGGCCCTTCTACCCAACTCATTCTTAATTCACTGAGGAAAAACAGCCATCAGATAAGCAATCCTTCAGTCTCCCATGACCAAATCTACCAGTCTGCATGCATCTGTACCCACCTAGTCTGCCTTCTCTCCTGTTAAAGCAGACAATGCAAACCAGCTCCTATGAGAGGTAAACACTCCTCCCAAATAATCTTCTCCAAAACACATTATAATAAAATTGTCTAAAATCAACGACAAAGAGAGAATCTGAAGAGCAGCAAGAGAAAAGAAGCTTGTCACTTACAAGGGAATTCTCATGAAGCTATCAGCGGTTTTCTCAGCAGAAACCTTACAGACCAGAAAAGAGGAGGATGATATATTTAAAGTGCTGAAAGAAAAACTGCCAACCAAGAATACTCTATCTGGCAAGGTTGTCCTTCAGAAATGAGGGAGAGGAAAAGATTTTCCCAGACAAGCAAAAGCTGAGGGAGTTCATCACCACTACACCTGCCAAAAGGAGTTCTTCAAGCTGAAATGAGAGGAGGCTAATTAATAACATGAAAATATAAAACACACCAGAAAAGTGTGTAGTCAAATTCAGAATACTCCAATACTGTAACATAGCGGTGTGTTAATCATTTAACTCTAGTATGATAAAGTTAAAAGGACAAAAGTATTAAAAGTAGCCATAGCTACAATAATTTGTTAATGAATACACAATATAAAAACACATAAATCATGGCATAAAAATAATAAAGTTATTTCTTTTTTATACAAGACATCATGACTCCTGGACCTGGAGCCATCATAAGCCCCCTCACGTGGTGCCCTGCCTCACTAGACTCAGGATCAAAACATGCTCCCACATGCCCCACCCACAGGTAGGTGTTTCCTTACCAAAGTCAGTCCATAAAGTCTGGAAGTGGTGACTTTCTAAGTTACAGATCCTACAGATATTAAAATTTCTGGGATGGGGAGGAGGAGTAAAAAGGTAGAGTTTTTATATGTGATTGAAATTAAGTTGTTACCAGCTTAAAATAGATTGTTATATCTAGCTATAAGAAGTTTCATGTAAGCATAAGTGTATCCACAAAGCCAAAATCTATAGTATGAATAAACAAGATAACAAGAAAGGAATCAAAGAATACCACTACAGAGAATCATCAGTTCACAAAGGAAGACAGCAAGAGAGGAAGAAAGGAGCAAAGGAACTACGAAACAGCCAGAAAACAATTAACATGATGGCATTAGTAAGTCCTTACCTATCAGTAATTAATTTAAATGTAAATGGATTAAATTCTCCAATCAAAAGACGTAGAGTGACCGAATGGATAAAAAAATGAGACCCGATTCACGGCTCCGGGAGAGTCCCAGAGAGAATCCCAGAGGGCGGGGCGACCCCCAGCTGCCATTGCCCGCCCCGTGGGACTAGGGATAGCCGGAGATCTCGGAGAGGACTGGGGCTGGGGGGAGTTCCAGAGACCCAGCTCCGTAGCCTAGGGGGAAACCCTACAGGCTCACAGCAGCCTTAGGGAAAGCCTCTGCACAGCACCAGTAGAAGGCACCCACCCGGCAGCCACAAGGCTGGAAGACCCCAGGGCAAAAGCAGCATAGCTAGGTGAATTAACCACAGACTGTAGAAGATGCCAATAGCTCTCCTGCGACCCATAGAGGACAAGTGAGATTTTGTGGGTGCCGACAGCAATGGAGCGACAAATATAAGTGATCCCACCCCTGGCCGTTGGAAAAGCCCATAACACCATTGCAGACCCCAAGGAGGGAGCACATCTAGGTGGGCTGCAACAGTAGGCACCAGCAGCCTGAAGCCCCCCTGTGACGGCCCCCACAGCAGAGGAGGGAATCCAAAGGACCACTGTGGCTACGAGGAGGGGCCCAGGTCCAGTTAGCAACTGCAGACAGGGTTCCTGGTTGGTGCAGTATAAACAGCTGCTCCCCCACCGCAGCAGCTGAAACAAGTGAAAGGAGCAACTAAACTCTATCTCCATGCGGAGGCACAAATCAACAACATCAAGCAATATGAAAAAATACATTAAATCTCCAGAACAGAAAGAAACAAATACACAGAAAACAATCCCAAAGAAAATGAGATATATAACCTAAATGATGATGACTTCAAAACAGCCATCATTAAAATACTCAATGAGTTAAGAGAGAATTCTGACCGACAACTCAACGAGTTCAGGAGCTATGTCACAAAAGAGTTTGATACGATAAAGAAGAACCAAACAGAAATATTGGAAATGAAGAACACAATAGAGGAGATTAAGAAAAATCTAGATGCTCTGAACAGTAGGGCCGATAATATGGAGGAAAGAATTAGCAATTTGGAAGATGGCAATATAGAATTGCTGCAGGCAGAGGAGGAGAGAGAAGCAAGACTAGAAAGAAATGAAGAAACTCTCCGAGAATTATCAGACACAATTAGGAGATGCAACGTGAGGATTATAGGTATACCAGAGGGAGAAGAGTAGGAGAAAGGGGCAGAAAGCCTAGTCAAAGAAATAATGGCTGAGAACTTCCCAAATCTGGTGAGAGAGATGGATCTTCAGGTGACAGAAGCCAATAGATCTCTAAACTTTATCAATGCAAGAAGACCAACACCACAGTATATAGTAGTGAAGCTAGCAAAAGTCAACGACAAGGAGAAAATACTAAGGACAGCCAGGCAAAAGAAACTAACCTACAAAGGAACCCCCATCAGGCTATCAGCAGATTTCTCAGCAGAAACTTTACAGGCTAGAAGAGAGTGGAATGATATATTCAAAAATCTGAAGGACAAAAATCTACAGCCAAGAATTCTCTACCCAGCAAAAATATCCTTCAAATACGATGGAGAAATAAAAACTTTCCAAGATAAACAAAAATTAACGGAGTTCATTGCCACAAAACCTCCTCTACAGGAAATCCTCAGGAAAACCTTCATTCCTGAAAAATCCAAAAAAGGAAAGGGGCTACAAAACCAAGAGCAGAGGAGATAAGTAGAAGGACAACAACAGAGAGTAGCAGCTCTACATCAGAACAGATTAAACCATGGGACGAGAAACAAAGGAAATTGAAGAAAACCGGGAAACAAGACACAAAATGGTAGTGGTAGGCCCCCACATCTCAATAATCACTCTAAATGTAAATGGATTGAACTCCCCAATCAAAAGACACAGAGTGGCAGGATGGATCAAAGAACAAGATCCAACAATATGCTGCCTCCAGGAAACACACCTCAGCCCCAAAGACAAACACAGACTCAGAGTGAAGGGATGGAGAACAATACTCCAAGCTAATAATGAACAAAAGAAAGCAGGTGTCACTATACTAATATCAGACAAGGTAGATTTCAAAGCAAAACAGATAAAGAAAGATAAAGAGGGACAGTATATAATGATAAAAGGGACTCTCCACCAAGAAGACATAACACTTATAAATATATACGCACCCAACACAGGAGCACCAAAATTTGTAAAGCAACTCTTAATAGAACTAAAAGAAGACATCAACAACAATACAATAATAGTAGGGGACCTCAATACACCATTAACACCAATGGACAGAACATCCAGACAGAAAATCAACAAGGAAATAATAGAATTAAATGAAAAATTAGACCAGATGGACTTAATAGATATATATAGAACACTTCATCCAAAAACAGCAGGATACACATTCTTCTCAAGTGCACATGGAACATTCTCAAGGATTGACCATATTTTGGGAACCAAAGCAAACATCAATAAATACAAGAGAGTTGAAATAATATCAAGCATCTTTTCTGATCATAATGCTATTAAACTAGAAATCAACTACAAGAAAAAAGCAGAGAAAGGTGCAAAAATGTGGAGACTAAACAACACGCTTCTCAACAAACAATGGATCATTGAAGAAATTAAAGAAGAAATCAAATTTTATCTGGAGACTAATGAAAATGAGAACACGACATACCAAATCATTTGGGATGCAGCAAAAGCAGTCCTAAGAGGGAAATTCATCGCAATACAGGCTCACCTCACTAAACAAGAAAAAGCTCACATAAGCAACCTCAAACGACACCTATCAGAACTAGAAAAAGAAGAACAAACAAAGCCCAGAGTCAGTAGAAGGAGGGAAATAATAAAAATAAGAGCAGAAATAAATGATATTGAAACAAAAAAAAAACAATAGAAAGGATCAATGAAACAAAGAGTTGGTTCTTTGAAAGAATTAACAAAATTGACAAACCCCTAGCCAGACTCACCAAGAAAAGAAGAGAGAAATCGCAAATTAATAAAATTAGGAATGACAGAGGAGAAATCACAACAGATACTAATGAAATACAAGAGATCATAAGAGAATACTATGAAAAACTATATGCCAACAAATTGAACAACCTGGAAGAAATGGACAAATTCCTAGACTCCTACAATCTCCCCAAACTGAATCAGGAAGAAATGGAAAATCTGAATAGGCCAATCACAAGTAAGGAAATAGAAACGGTAATCAAAAACCTCCCCAAAAATAAGAGTCCAGGACCAGACAGCTTCTCTGGAGAATTCTACCAAACATTCAAAGAAGACTTAATACCTATTCTCCTCAAACTGTTCCAGAAAATTGAGAGAGATGGAGAACTCCCTAACACATTCTATGAAGCCAACATCACTCTGATCCCCAAACCTGACAAGGACAACACAAAGAAGGAGAACTACAGGCCGATATCACTGATGAACATAGATGCAAAAATCCTCAACAAAATTTTGGCAAACCGAATACAGCAATACATCAAAAAGATTATACACCATGATCAAGTGGGATTTATACCAGGGACACAGGGATGGTTCAACATCCGCAAGTCAATCAACGTGATACACTACATCAACAAAATGAAAAACAAAAACCACATGATCATCTCAATAGATGCAGAGAAAGCATTCGACAAGATCCAACACCCATTTATGATAAAAACCCTCAGTAAAATGGGTATAGAAGGAAAGTACCTCAACATAATAAAGGCCATATATGATAGACCCACAGCCAACATCATACTCAATGGACAAAAACTGAAAGCCATCCCTCTGAGGACAGGAACAAGACAAGGGTGCCCACTTTCACCACTCCTATTCAACACAGTACTGGAGGTGCTGGCCAGAGCAATTCGGCAGGAAAAAGAAATAAAAGGAATCCAAATAGGCAACGAAGAAGTAAAACTCTCGCTGTTTGCAGACGACATGATCTTATATATAGAAAACCCCAAAGAATCCATAGAAAAACTATTAGAAATAATCAACAACTACAGCAAAGTAGCAGGGTATAAAATTAACGTGCATAAATCAGTAGCATTTCTATACACTAACAATGAACTAACAGAAAAAGAACTCAAGAACTCAATCCCATTCACAATCGCAACTAAAAGAATAAAATACCTTGGGATAAACTTAACCAAGGAAGTGAAGGATCTATACAATGAAAACTACAAGACTTTCTTGAAAGAAATTGACGATGACATAAAGAGATGGAAAGACATTCCTTGCACATGGATTGGAAGAATAAACATAGTTAAAATGTCCATACTACCTAAAGCAATATACAGATTCAATGCTATCCCAATCAGAATCCCAAGAACATTCTTCACAGAAATTGAACAAACAATCCTAAAATTCATATGGGGCAACAAAAGACCGCAAATTGCTAAAGCAATCCTGAGCAAAAACAAAGCCGGCGGAATCACAATCCCCGATTTCAAAACATACTACAAAGCTACAGTGATCAAAACAGCATGGTACTGGTACAAAAACAGGTCCACAGATCAATGGAACAGAATTGAAAGCCCAGAGATAAAACCACACATCTATGGACAGCTAATCTTCGACAAAGGAGCAGAGGGCCTACAATGGAGAAAAGAAAGTCTCTTCAACAAATGGTGCTGGGAAAACTGGACAGCCACATGCAAAAGATTGAAAATTGACCATTCTTTTTCACCACACACCAAAATAAACTCAAAATGGATCAAAGACCTAAAGATTAGGCCTGAGACAATAAGTCTTTTGGAAGAGAATATAGGCAGTACACTCTTTGACATCAGTTTCAAAAGAATCTTTTCGGACACTATAACTCCTCAGTTGAGGGAAACAATAGAAAGAATAAACAAATGGGACTTCATCAGACTAAAGAGTTTCTTCAAGGCAAGGGAAAACAGGATTGAAACAAAAAAACAGCTCACTAATTGGGAAAAAATATTTACAAGCCACTTATCTGACAAAGGGTTAATCTCCATAATACACAAAGAACTCATACTGATTAGCAACAAAAAAACAAACAACCCGATCAAAAAATGGGCAGAGGACATGAACAGACATTTCTCAAAAGAAGATATGAATATGGCCAATAGACACATGAAAAGATGTTCATCATCGCTAATCATCAGGGAAATGCAAATCAAAACTACACTAAGATATCACCTTACACCCGTTAGATTGGCAAAAACATCCAAAACCAAGAGTGACAAATGTTGGAGAGGATGTGGAGAAAAAGGAACCCTCATACACTGTTGGTGGGAATGCAAACTGGTACAGCCACTATGGAAAACAGTATGGAGATTTCTCAAAAAGTTAAAAATAAAAATACCCTATGACCCAGCCATCCCATTACTGGGTATCTATCCTAAGAACCTGATATCAGAAATCTCAAGAGTCCGTTGCACCCCTATGTTCATCGCAGCATTATTTACAATAGCCAAGATGTGGAACCAGCCTACATGCCCAGAAACTGATGATTGGATTAAGAAGATGTGGTATATATACACAATGGAATACTACTCAGCCATAAAAAAAGACAAAATTGGCCCATTCACAACAACGTGGATGGACCTCGAGGGTATTATGTTAAGCGAAATAAGCCAGTCAGAGAAAGACGAACTCTATATGACTCCACTCATAGGTGGAAGTTAGTATATTGATAAGGAGATCTGATCGGTGGTTACCAGGGAAAAGGGGGGGTGGGGGGAGGGCACAGAGGGGGAAGTGGTGTACCCACAACATGACTAACAAAAATGTACAACTGAAATCTCACAAGGTTGTAATCTATCATAACATTAATTAAAAAAAAAAAAAATGAGACCCGATTACATGATGCCTACAAGTGGCTCGCTTCAACTTTAAGGACATATACAGGCTCAAAGTGAAGGAATGGAAAAAGATATTTGCCATAAATGGAAGCCAAAAGAGAGCAGGGGTAGCTATATCTGTATCAAACAAAATAAACTTTAAGTCAAAAACTATAACAAGAGGGGCTGGCCCCGTGGCCGAGTGGTTAAGTTTGCGCGCTCCGCTGCAGGCGGCCCAGGGTTTTGTTGGTTCGAATCCTGGGCGCAGACATGGCACTGCTTGTCAGACCACGCTGAGGCAGCGTCCCACATACCACAGCTAGAAGAACCCACAACGAAGAATACACAACTATGTACCGGGGGGCTTTGGGGAGAAAAAGGAAAAAATAAAATCTTAAAAAAAAAAAAAAACTATAACAAGAGACAAAGAAGGTCATTATATAATGATAAAGAGGTCAATGTATCAAGAGGCTATAATAATTATAAATCTATATGCAAGCAACATTGGAGCACGTAAATATGTTAAGCTTATACCAACAGATATAAAGGGAGAAACAGACAATACAATTACAGTCAGAAATTTCAATACCCCACTTTCAACAATGGTTAGATCATCAAAACAGAAAATCAAGAAGGAAATATTGGATTTGAACTATAGACCAAATGGATCTAACAGAAATATACAGAACATTTTATCCAACAGCAGCAGAATACACATCCTTCTCAAGTGAACATGAGACATCCTCCAGGATAGATCACACATTAGATCAGAAAACAAGTCTTAGAAATTTTAAAAAGACTGAAATCAGACCAAGTACCTTTTCCAAACACAATGGTATGAAACCAGAAATCAATAAGAAGAGGAAACCTGGAAAATTCACAAACATGTGGAAATTAAACACACTCCTGAACAACCAATGACTCAAAAAAGAAATCAAAAGGGAAATTTTAAAAAATCTTCAAACAAATGAAAATGGAAACAACATACCAAAACTTACTGAATGCAGCAAAAACAGTTCTAAGAGGGAAGTTTAGAGCAATAAATGCCTAAATTAAGAAAAAAGAAAGATCTCAAATAAACAACATAACTTTACACCTCAAGGAACCAGGAAAAGAAGAACAAACTTAGCCCAGAGTCCAAAGTCAACAGAAAGCAGGAAATAACGAAGATCAGAGCAGAAATAAGTGAAATAGAAAATAGAACAATAGAAAAGATCAATGAAATTGAGAGTTGGTTTTATGGAAAGATAAAAAAAATTGACAAATCTTTAGCTAGACTTACCAAGAAAAAAAGTAGAGGATTCAAATAAGTTATATTATAAATGAAAGAGGAGACATTACAACTGAGAGACAACTATAAACAATTACATGCCAACAAATTTGGACAATCTAGAAGAATTTGGAATAATCCTAGAAACGTACAACCTACCAAGAGGGAATCAGGAAGAAATAGAAAATCTAGGGGGCTGGCCCTGTGGCCTAGTAGTTAAGTTTGTGCACTCTGCTTCGGCAGCCCAGGGTTTCGCTGGTTTGGATCCTGGGCGTGGACACGGCACCGCCCATCAGGCCATGTTGAGGTGGTGTCCCACATGCCACAACTAGAAGGACCCACAACTAAAAGTACACAACTATGTGCTGGGGGGGATTTGGGGAGAAAAAAGCAGAAAAAAAAAGAAGGAAAATCTGACCAGACCAATAATGATCAATGAGACGGAATCAGTAATCAAAAACCTCCCAACAAAGGAAAGCCCATGACCAGATGGTTTATAGATGAATTCTACCAAACATCTAAAGAAGAATTAACATCAACCCCTCTCACATTCTTCCAAAAAACTGAAGAAGTGGGAACACTCTCAACTCATTTTACAAGGCCAGCATTACCCTGATAACAAAGCCTGACAAGGACACTACAAGAAAAGGAAACTACAGGCCAATATCCCTGATGAATAGAGGTGCAAAAATTCCCAACAAAATACTAGCAAACTGAATTCAACAGCACATTGAAAAGATCATGCATCATGATTAAGTGGGATTTATCCCTGGGATGCAAGGATGGTTCCACATATGCAAATTAATAAACGTGACACACTACATTAGTAGAATGGAAGATAAAAATCATATGTTCATCTCAACAGATGCAGAAAAAGCATTTTACAAAATTCAGTATCATTTCTAGATAAAAACTCTCAAAGTGGGGATCAAAGGAACGCACCTCAACAATAATAAAGGCCACAAAGAACAACCCACAGCTGACATCATTCTCAGCAGTGAAAGGTTGAAAGCTTTCCCTCTAAGATCAGGAATAAGACCAGGTTGCCCACTATCACCACTGCTATTTAACACAGTGCTAGAAGTCCTAGCCAGAGCAATTAGGCAAGAAAAAAATAAACAAATAAAAGGCATCCAAAGTAAAAAGGAAGAAGTAAAATTGTCTATTTGTTGATGACACGATCTTGTATATAGAAAATCCTAAAGACTTCACCAAAAAACTGTTAGAACTGCTACACAAATTCACCAAAGTTGCAAGATACAAAATCAATATGTAAAAATCAGTTGCATTTCTGTACACTAACAATAAACTACCTGAAAAGAAATAAAGAAAACAATTCCACTTACAATAGAATACAAATACAATAGAATACAAATACAATACAAAAAGAATAAAATACTTAGGAATAAATTTAACCAAGGAAGTGAAATCTATAAGACATTGATGAAAGAAACTGAGGAAGATACAAATAAATGGAAAGATACTCCACATTCATGGATCAGAAAAGTTGATATCATTAAAATGTTCACACTATCTAAAACCATCTATAGATTCAATGCAAACTCCATCAAAATTCCAATGGCATTTTTTACATAAATAGAAAAAACAATCCTCAAATTTGTATGGAACTACAAATGACCCCAAATAGCCAAAGCAATCTTGAGAAAGAAGAATAAACCTAGAGGCATCATACTTTCTGATTTCAAACTATATCACAAAGCTATATGAATCAAAACACTTTAGTACTGGCATAAAAACAGACACTAATGGAACAGAATGGAGAGCCTGGAAATATACTGACACATATACAGTCAATTAATATTTGTCAAGGGATCCAAGAATACTCAGTGAGGAAAGGATAGTCTCATCAATAAATGGTACTGGGAAAACTGGATAACCACATGCAAAAGAAGGAAACTGGACCCCTATCTTACATCACTCACAAAAAACTATCTCGAAATGGATTAAGGACTTAAATGTAACATCTGAAACCATAAAACTTCTAGCAAAAAACATAGAGAAAATGTTCCTTGATATTGGTCTGGGCAAGGCTTTGTTGATATGACACCAAAAACACAAGCAACACAAGAAAAAAATCAATAAGTAGGACTACATCAAGTTAAAAAGCTTCTGCACAGTGAAAGAAACAATGAACAGAATGAAAATGAAACCCAGAGAATGGGAGAAAATATCTGCAAACCATCTGTCTGGTAAGGATTTAATATCCAAAATATAAAAGGAGCTCATACAACTCAACAGCAAAACAAAACAAAACGATGACAAATAATCTGATTTTAAAATGGGCAAAGGACTTGAATAGACATTTTTCCAAATAAGACATACAGATAGCCAACAAGTACATGAAAAAGTGCTCGACATCATTTATCATCAGGAAATGCAAATCAAAACCACAATGAGATATCACCTCACATCTGTTAGAATGGCTATTATCAAAAAGACAAGAGATAACTAGTGTCGTTGAGAATGCGAACAAAAGGGAAAACTTGTGCATTTTTGATGGGACTGTAAATTGGTACGACCTCAGTGAAAAACAGTATGGAGGTTCCTCAAAAAATTAAAAATAGAACTCCCGTGTGATCCAGCAAGCCCACTTCCGGGCATATAGCCAAAGGAAATGAAATCAGTATCTCAAAGAAATATCTGCACTCCTGTGTTCATTGTAGCATTATTCACAACAGCCAAGACATGGAAACAACCTAAGTGTCTATCAATGGACGAATGAAATAAAAAAATAGGGTGTATATATACAATGAAATGTTTATTCAGCCGCGAGAAAGAAGAAAATCCTGCCATTTGTGGCGACGTGGAAGGCTCTTGAGGGCATTATGCTGAGTGAAATAAGTCAGGCAGAAAAATACAAATACTGCTTGATCTCCTGAATTCATAGAAGCAGAGAGCAGAACCACGGTTGCCAGGGGCTAAGGGGTGGGGGAAATGAGGAGATGTTGGTCAAAGAGCACGAAGTTCAAGTTATAAGAGGAATCAGCTCTGGCCATCTAATGTGCAGCAGGGCAACTAGAGTTAAAAGGACCGCATTGCATACTTGAAAGCTGCTATAAGAGTAGATTTTAAATGTTCGCACAATAACAACAAAATGGTCAGAGGGAGGACGTGTTAACTAATCTTATGATGGTAAACATTTTGCAATGTATACGAGTATCAAACCACCACGTTGCACACCTTAAACTTACACAATGTTATATGTTAATTATATATTAATAAGGCTGGAAAAAAGAATAATCAAGCTGTGTTTCTTGTGTTACAAAGTCGGAGTCTTAAGATTCTGTTTATTTCTTGTTCTGAGCTCAGTGTTTCGTAGATCTTGGATAAATAAGTAGATAAAGACAGAAAACTTGGTGTGATCTCAAACAATCAGTTGGTAAAAAAACAAAAATTCTGAATTGAAGGAACTAGGGACGTGCAAATCACAATACCCACGTCTGTTCAAACTACTGTAGACTGCCGGGAACACTTCTTACCAAATCACACTTCTAAAATATTTATTTATACTTTCTCAGCTTTTGATAATACGGTGTAAATGAATGAGAGAATATTTTGAAATGATCTGATCATTTAGAACAAATATTCTACTCACGTGAATACAAAATGCTGTTACTATTTTTCCACCTCATACTAGAGTCCCGAGCCAGCTTTTAAAATTTTGTATATAAGTTTGCTCACGAATTGGTAAGCCAGACAAAGTTGGATTCTCTGCAAGACTCTGAGAAAGTGTTGCCTTGCAGTTTCAGAGTCAAATTTCTTTGTGTAATACAGAGGTTGCTGCAAGAATTGTTTGAAACACAAATTGCTATTACAGTGTGTCATTCTCATTAATTTAGAACCAGATCAGTTTTGCCCCAGTTACAAATGGATAAAAACATCTGTCCACTTCAGGCTTTCAATTATATATACGTGTACATTAAGATATAATTATAGATAGATATAGATATAGATATAGATATGGTCTTAAAATCTATCCACTTTGGGGCCAGCCTGGTGGCACAGCAGTTAAGTTCACACCTTCTGCTTTGGCGGCCCAGGGTTCGCAGGTTCAGATCCCGGGTGCAGACCTACACACTGCTTGTCAAGCCATGCTGTGGCAGGTGTCCCACATGTAAAGGGGAGAAAGATGGACACTGATGTTAGCTCAGGGCCAGTTTTCCTCAGCAAAAAGAGGAGGATTTGCGGCAGACGTTAGCTCAGGGCTAATCTTCTGCAAAAAAAAAAAAAAAAAAAAAAAAAAACACGAAAAACTATCTACCTTAACTCAGGAGGTAAAATAAGGATGTGCGAATGATTGTAACCCAAGTGCCTGCCTCTCTTTCTCAAGGGAGCACTTTCCTCTAGCATATTTAGGGCTTGGTATTACGTTGGTTCCCAAGTCAGTCCTTGTAACAGCTGCTACTTAGTCCTCCCTTCTGTTTTCTACTTATTTCATGTCTGCCGGTTACTCAGACTGACCTCTTTTGATATAAAGCTGTCATGCCCAAGAGGGTCTCCATGGAGTTGTGCTCGGGTGAATTCAGTCTGATGGAAAAGATCATGGAAAGCTTCTTAGGGGAAGTTTCTCTTGAGCCAAGTGTTGGAGGATGCAAGGGAATAAGTTAGACAAATGACAACGCATTCCAGAGAGGGCACAGCATTAGTTCATGTACTTATTTGTTCAGGCCAAAGAGTGAATTTGGGGCTGAGAGGCAATAATTGATAGCTGGCAAAGTATACTTGTAGACACACAAGTTGTGTGGCTTAGCCAGAGTTGAGAGATGAGCCTGGAGAAATGGCAAGCTCATGAAGGGACTAGATTATGCAACAAACATGATTTTAAGATGTAGGCACTGTCTGCAGAATTTAATGTGGTCAACAACTATTTCCCTTTACTTCACATTTTGATGATTTTTTTCTGCCTAATTTGAACCCGCCTCAGTCCTTCTATGACGGGTGATCCAGAAGTCTAGTTCTGTCTCACCAGTAAGCAGTTGTTCTTGAGAGCATTCTTAAATGCCCTTGACACTTGTCTCACATTCTCCCAGCTTCAGCTCCCAACAAATGCCTGATTTGCTCGCTATTACTAAAATTAACTAATAAGAATGAAAATTTAGATAACTCCTCTCTTCTCTAGCAGAGCATTCCATGACAGACCATATCAGGAGCTACCATATCGTAGACTGACCTTGGCTTGGCTGCTGCACAGGAGATCCCAGCCCTAGCGGAGGTATGAAGGGTGGTTGGCGCAAAGGGTGCAGAAATCACATAGCACAGAATGTGGCTGCCACAGGCCGTTCTCTCAGCAGGAATTGTGAGCTGAGCCTTTCCACTTTGATCAGGCCATGGGTGTGGCTGACACTGAATTGGCCTGGGATCAAGGCCTAGCTCCACCACTTAGCAGCTGTGCTGCCTTGAGTAAGAAACTTAACCTCACATAGCACCAAACCCAGAATCTTTAACCTGAGAATGAAAAGTACTTAACTGGCAGAGTGATTATGAGATTTAGAGGTATATATAAAATATCTGCTTCATAGCAAGTGCTCAATAAATGGTGAAATACACTCATCATACTCCACATTTTTAATTTTTAAGAAGTACATAATTTTCAACCCAGTTTATGGAGGATGCTTTTCCTAACTACTGCCTCTGTTGTTGAATATTTTAAGTTTTTCCCAATCTTCATTTTACAATTAATGCCACAGTAAACATCATGAATATTGTTTATCTTTTGAATTATTTTAAGACAAATCCTTATGATACGCTTCATTAGAACAAAGGATATGGATATCATTTGTATGGATTTTAATGCATATTGTCAAATAGGGATCCAAAATGAATTAGGGAATAATTCTTTAAAATGTCGAGTATACCAGTTAGCTTGAAGACATACCCAAATGAAATATTACACTTGCTTTTTTTCTTCAATAGATGTAAGTCGTATTTTTATTACTGTTTGGATTTGTACTATAATAATTAATAATATTAGATTTTAAAATGTTGATTTTCCTTTTGTGTGACTGGACTGTTCATGTACTTTACTGATGAGGTTTACAAAGTGTATATATTATATGCATATACATAAGCATACACACATATATATATACACATTAATTTCATTTATGATACTTATCTCATTATATATTAAATTTTTATGTGTAACTTTATATTTATAGATTTTTCACTTTGTCATACTATTTGAAATTTCTGTTCTAATACCAGTACTAGATTTAAAATGCATTCCCATAGGTAGAAGCAATAGTCCTTTTCCTCACTCTCTTCTTCTTCTTTTTTTAGATTATTTGCCATCATCAAGATGGTGCCTTGAAAGATGAGTAAAATAAGAGAAAACAAAATCCCTGACATGACTGATAAAGAAAAAGTCAAGGAAAAAATTAAAAATTATTGGAATAAAAAAGGAGACATGAGAGCAGCAGGGACTTTAAAAATAAAAAAATACTGGAGGCTGACACCGTGGCCGAGTGGTTGAGTTCGCGCGCTCCGCTGCAGGCGGCCCAGTGTTTCGTTGGTTCGAATCCTGGGCGCGGACGTGGCACTGCTCGTCAAGCCGCGCTGGGGCAGCATCCCACATGCCACAAGTGGAAGGACCTACAACGAAGAATATACAACTATGTACTGGGGGGCTTTGGGGAGAAAAAGGAAAAAAATAAAATCTTTAAAAAAAATTTAAAAAATTAAAAAATACTGTGAACAACTTTCTGCCACTCAATTAGAAAACTTAGACAAAATGGACAATTGCCTGCAAATGCAGATGTTACTTACTAAAACTAACTCAAGGGAAAATAGCAAACTTCAATGTATCTAAAACCGTGAAAGAAATTGAATAAGGAGTTTACAAGTTACAATCAATAGAGTAGATAGATACATAGATAAAAAGCCAACCAACTCATACGTAGCTTCTGAATGACAAGGCTAGTTTACAGATTAAGTATCAGGATGTAATGAATTTCTAAAATCTGATCTAAGACTGATTTTATCAAAATTTGAAAGAGCTCTGTGATATCCCTCTTTCTCTAGTGCCTTAATGCTATAGACTGAATATTTGTGTCCCCCGCCTCCACATTCATATGTTGAATCCTAACTTGATGGTCTTAAAAGGAGGGGCCTCTGGGGAGTGATTAGGACATGAGGGCGGAGCTCTCATGAATGGAATTAGTGCCCTTATAAAAGAGCCCCCCCCCACCCCCCGAGATCCCTCCCCTCTTTCTCGTGTGAGGAGACACAAACAAAGATGGACACTGATGAATCAAAAAGAGGGCGCTCACCTGACACCGAATCTGCCTTCCGGCACCTTGATCTTGGATTTGTCATTTGTAAGCCACCTAGTCTACGGGAATTTGTTATAGCAGCCCAAATGAACTAAAACACCTAAGCATGTGCTCATTTTGCTTAACGGTTAATCAGGGCTCTTTAAAGTGATGCAGATCAAGGAGGCTGGGGCCTCACAAATTGCCAAAGGTTGATTTTTAATGTTTTAATAAGTTAGAAACAAACTGAAGAATTTTACCACACTTCTAAAAGCAAAGAGTTCTTCACTTGATTAATGAGGTTTGTTGTTTTTTTTTCTATTTGTGTACGTGGTTTTAGAACAGGCTAATTTTGAGTAAAAGCCTTACATCTTAGTGTGCTCCTTTAGTTGGGGAATCCCTGTTCTGTATTTGAGATTCTCTGATTTACCAGCAGATGGACCTATTTAGTATTCTGTCTTCCAAGAAAGAGAACAGTTTTATATTCAGTGAGGTCTTCCTAACAAGGATTTAGACTACTGATCTTAAAACAAGATTTCTTTGAGTTTTTAAAATATAAACAATATCATCGGTATAAAATAATGAATAAAAGGTACTCATATATTTAGATAATGTGAATAAAAACCAACACCTGCAATGTTAAACCTCTTGGCTTAAGAAATAAAACACAGCCCGATAAATTTTTTAAATCAACTGTGCTTCCTCTCTGATCGTTTCCCTCCCCTCCCCACCCACATGAAACCTACCATAAATTACCAGCTACTTTAAAAAATAGTTTTACAGTATATGATCCCTAAATAATATAATATTTAATTTTTCCAGGTCTTGAAACTTACATAAAAGAACTCATACGTATTTTTCTCTGACTTGCTTTTTCATTCATCATCTTATTTCTGAGATTTATCCGTGTTGATATATATGTACGTCTCTAAGTGCATTTTTTAAACTGTCCTGTGATACTGCGTTGTATAAATAGACTAAAATTCATTTATCCATTTCACTGATGTTGGACTTGCTTTTTTTCATTCAACACTCTGACTTCAAGATTTTCATTTTCATTCCTGCAGCTAAAACTTAGGTAAACATTCTTGATATACAATCTGTAATAATTCCAATACCAATCTTGGGAGTCTGACCCTTCAGTTCATTTTTTTTCCTGCTGATTTTTGTTCATTAGAGCTTGTGTCCTCCTGTGTTTTAGCAATTTTTTAAAAAAAGTTGTGAGTGCATGTTCCTTTGGTGATAATTCTCTAAAAATAATGTTTTGGTTTTTCCTCCATATTAATATGTCTTAATGAGCCACAAAGAACTCCCCAATCCTTTCATCTGGAGATGTTTGGCTAATGGTCTCTGTCTCTGTCCTTAGCAATGGAGAGGCAAGTGCCCTTTCTCTGGGGCAGAGAAATCCAGGGTTTGTTGTTTTCTCCAAAGTTGAGTAAGCTGGAAACCTGGTGACAAAGCTATTGCCATTGGCGCCTTTCACATGAGCCACATCAGGAGTCAGGCTGTCTCCCTCTGGCAGAAATCACACCTCTCTGTCCCAGGTTAGTGTGTGCAGTCAACATCCATTGGTTAGCAGAACTTGATGAAACAGCTAATTGATTTGGCCAAGCTCCAAAGCAATCTGGAAAATGCCAATCTGGGTGGTGCCCACAAAGATCTTCCTCATTTTCCACAACTTATACTTGGCTTCCTCAGGCATAATCTGATGAACAGCAAAGTGAGCCTTGGGTCACAGACCAGATGGAAATCTCACTGCTCTTGTCACTGGTGATGACATCCATAAAACAGGCAGAGTAGCTTATATAAGGGCAAAGCCTGCCATCAATCTTAAGTAACCACTGTGTGCAGATCTTCCTTGCTTTCTCTCCTGTCAGAGCACACTAGAGTCTGTTCCTTAGGAAAATGACGAGAAGGAGCAGCTTGTTGGGCTCAGTGGACGCACAAAGAGCAAAGTTAGTATGTCCAGCATTCAATGCTTTGGAGTTGCTACATGCTCAGGACCATGAGTCATGACTGTTCTAGACACAGAAAGAGCTGAAATCAATGTTTTCCATGAATTATACTGGGAAGACTTGCTTTGCTTCTGCCAGGTATATAGGGGCAGTGCCAACCTACGGCTACTTTAAAATGAAATCTTGGCTTGGTGGTATTCAGACCAGGTGGGTAGCATGAATTAGGTCCGCAAACCTGTATGATCATGGGATTGTGGTTCAAAATTCTCAGAGGAGATTCTTTCTTTCTTTTTTTCCTACTCATCCTAGAGCTGAGCCCAAAAAGATAAGTGTCCCTCTGCGTGGCTATTTTCTACAGTTTCTACCCCTTCTAGAGTTCCGGCTTATGCTAGAATCCTGGATTCTATTTCTCACCCTTGTCTAGACACAGACTTTGCCTCCTATCCGTTAGAGGCCTAATCTAGTTCCAGGCCTTCCAATTTCGAGTCACAAGAGATTGTTGCTGCGACCCTAACAATAACAATAACCAGATAAGCTACAAAATCGTAGTTTTTGTAACCCACCAGAGACCTGAGGTCAGAAATAAACCTAACTAAAGTAAAATCTAGAACTGAAAATCTAGGAAGTGAAGAGTCCTTCCCCTAAGAGTAGAAACTTATAGACATTTTCATCCCATTAAAGCAGCTGAGAGAGGAAGGGGTACATCCTAGTTGGTGATAAGGAAAAACCAGCCATAGCTTTTCACACACAAAGAAGCAAGGAAATGGAACCTACGATCACGAGAGAAAAGAAGTAGACCAAGAGGTGGATCAAATGTTGGAATTATGAGACAAGACTTTAAATACTACGAAAGCGTGTTAAAGGATCTAGTGGAAATGCTGAACAACATTCACGAACATAGGGGAACGTCAGCAGAGAGATGGAAACGATAAAAATGGATCAAACGGAAGGGCTGGAAGTGAAAAACACATTACCATAAGTGAAGAATCCATTTGATGGAATCAGAAGCAGCTTGGACACAGAGGGAGAAAAAGATCTAAAAACTTAAAGATAGTATAAATTATATAAACTGAAACACAAAAAATGAAAAAAAAATAGAAAGTACAACAAAGTATCTGAGTTATATAGGACACATGCATACAATTAGAGTACCAGAGGAAAAGGAGAAGAAATGGGGCTGAAGAAATAGTTGAAGAGATAATGGCTGAAAATTTTCCAAAATTGTTGAAAGATGTCAATTAGCAAATGCCAAGCAAGATAAGCATGCACACGTGCACACACACACACACACACACACACAGAGCAAACAGTACACCCAGGCACATCAGACTCCAACTGCTGAGAACTAAGATAAAGACGCAATCTTAAAAGTAGCCATAATATATTACATACAGAGAGACAACACTAAGAATTATTGGTGAATTCTCATTAGAAACAAGGTGGAAGGACAGCGTTTAAGTACTTGAAGAAAAAAAAAAGACAACCTAGAATTCTACATACAGCAAAATATATCCTGCAAAAACAAAGGCAAAATAGAGACCTTTTCAGATAGACAAAAGTGGAGAGGTTTCACCTCCAGAAGTGTGCACTGCAAGAAATGCTAGGAGCTATTCAGGCTGAAGGGAAATGATGCCAGATGGAAGCTCAGAGCTGAAGGAAGGAATGAAGAACCCAAGAGAAGTATGTGGGTGAATAAAAAAGACCAACTTCATTATGCTTAAGAGACGAACATACATTTGTATGTAAATTTCCTTTAAAGACTATGGACTATTTAAAGCAAAAATAATAACAGTGTTTTGTGCTGTTTACAGCATTTGTAGAAATAAAATACAGAACAGAGCACAAACTGTAGAGGAGGAGATAAACACAACCATATTGTTGCATGGTTCTTATATTGCTCACAAAATTGGTACAATACTATTTGAAAATAGACTATGATAAGTTACAGATGTATACTGTAATCTTTAAAACACCACTAAAAAATTCCTCAAACAAGCGTAGCTAGAGGAGTTAAAACGAAATTCTAAAAAGTTCTGCATACATTTTAAAGAAGGCAGAAAGGCCTTTCCCAGCTGTGGAGCAACGAACAGGGCGGTGGGTGAGGAGCGGGAGCTGGCTGCAGCGGCCAGGCTGGTTTCAGGGGCTGTGGGGAGTCAGACTGCTCCTCGTGCCCCAGATCCTCAGCAGACTGCTCAACTTGTCATTAGGAGCAGAGTGTCAGGGGCTGGTAGCACCTGGAGTGCCTGCATACGCAGAAATAACCAGGACACGCTGAGCTGCAGGGGCACAGGTGGCAGCAGGGACGGGCTGCTGCACTGCCTGCTAAGCTCCACAACCTAAATGCCTTGCTGGCTCTGCATACAAGGAGATGGTCGGCCTCTGACAGCTGGACCTGTCCTTGCTCTGTTAACTGTATGGTCTCTACCAATCAGTTCAGAAATATAAGGGAGCTTTACAGGCAGCATCAAGCCCAGTCATCACTTGTGCTCTGCAAATTGGCTTCTTTGATGAGGAATATTTCCAGGAGCAGACTGTCCACTGAGAGGGAATGAGGTGATGCACAGGAACTGTCACTGCCTATCTCATCCTCCTCCAGCAGCAACCGGATTCTGGAATCCACCTTGAGGAACTCGGGAGGAATGCGACTTGGAGAAACCCTTAATACTGGACAGACTGTCACCACTTGCTTCTCCTCTTGCAAATGCTCCTTTCAAGAAAGCTCATTTGCTACTCCATTGTGCACTGTCCTCAGACATGTGGGATAAATGCTGCCAGTTTAATTTGTAGGTAGAGAGTTCTCCATTGACACATGTTGGCAGTCTATTTTGATGGTTGGAGTTTTTGTTCATTCAGACCTAATGGTGCCTAGCAATATCCTTGACACTCTTGTATTGAGGGACTCCTGCGAAGGATTTACCATTATAATATGATGAGACGATCTCTGTAAAACATCTTAGTGGATGCTTTTCTGGGTGCGGGTATTTTGTGGTAGATAACTTTCAGCTGGGTATTTCCTTATACATTGTAGATGATTTATTTACACATTCTTTGTTACAGGGTTTCTACCTCAAGTTTATGATGTATTAAAACTAACATTTCACTGCTTGCCTTCCTCAATACATTCTACAGCTTTTTAAACAAGGTTTTAGCCTATTGATTAACCGTTATTTATTTTCAGGCCACATTATTAACCGTCTGGGTGACTCAGTGAAAGTTTTTTGCTGACAAAGCAAACATTTCAGTTCACATTGGTCAATCGCTTTTCCTCAAACTATCAAAACCTTTATCTTTCTTTGTCCATCAGGTATGGGTGGTAGAAAGATAATATGAAGGTATGTTGAATGGAAAAAACACTGGGGTAAGTTAATATGTCATATCATTTACAGCAAGATGATAAACTTTTTAGATTTTAAAGATTCTGAGTGTAAACTAGGACGCCAGAAAGTAAACCACCCCCCTCAACTCAAAAAAAGTCTATGTAAACTCTAATATATTCATTAGAATATTTTATGAAAACCTTTTTAAAACAAGGCAGGAAAGGAGAAACAGAAAAGCAAATAGAAAACAGAGACAAATAAGAACAAATTCTGACATGGTATAATTCAGTCTGACCATCTTAATAATTATATTAAATATAAATGGACTAAAGATGTGGAAGCACCCTAAGTGCCCATCAACCGATGACTGGATAAAGAAGATGTGGTATATATATATACAACGGAATACTACTCAGCCATAAAAAAGGATAAAATCATCCCATTCACAACAACATAGATGGACCTTGAGGGTATTACGTTAAGTGAAATAAGCCAGATAGAGAAAGGCAATCTCTGTATGACTCCACTCATATGTGGAAGTTAAATATGTAGACAAAGAGAACAGGTTAGTAGTTACCAGGAGAAAGTGGGGGGGGGGGTGCACACAAAGGGTGAAGGGGTGCACCTACAACATGACTGACAAACAATAATGTACAACTGAAATTTCACAAGGTTCTAAACTGTCATAATCTCAATAAAAAGTTAAAAAAACAAACAAAAAATATATATAAATGGACTAAAACCCAAGCCCCAGGCCAGCAAATATCAGCTCAGGGAAATTGCTGGTTCCAGGGCTCCTTTTCTCTTGAAGGAATATCTTTTAAAAATTCTAGCTTCTGGTACAGCCTCTCTGGAAAACAGGCTGTTCTTCAAAAAGTAAAATCTAGAATTACCATAGGATCCAGCAATTCCACTTCTGGGTATGTAACCAAAAGAACTGAAAGTAGGGATTCAAATTGATACTTGTACACCAATGTTCATGGCAGCGTTATTCACAATAGCAAAAGGCAGACACAACCCAAATGCCCATCGACAGATAAATGAATAAACAAAATGTGGTATATACAAACAATGAAAATACTATTCAGCCTGAAAAAGGAATAAAATTCTGATACATGCTACATAACGTAAACGAACCTTGAAAACATTATGCTGAGTGAAATAACGCAGACACAAAAAGACAGATATTGTATGACTCCAGTTAAATGAGGTCCTTAGAATAGCAAATTCATAAAGATGGAAAATAGAGTAGAAGTTCCCAGGGGTTGGAGGCAGTGGGGAAAGGAAGAGCCATTATTTAATGGGTACATAGTTTCTGTTTGGGATGGTGAAAAAGTTCTGGAAATGGATAGTGGTGATGGTTGCAAAATACTGTAAATGTACTTAAGGCCACTGAATTTGACATTAAAATGGTTAAAATAATAAGGTTTTTTTAATGTATATTTTACCACAATAAAAAAATGGGGAAAAATTCTAGCCTCAGATTATTTTCTCTACTTTATGTTCTAGTTGTTATGTTTAAAAAATGTTTTTCATATTTTATTCAGGCATTTATGTTTTGCCACATTGCTGAAAATGGCAGACCTCTAATTATCTTTTAATTTTTTTCTTGACCTAAATTCCTTTCTTATCTGCATGAGCATACACACTCTGTCCCTCACTCCTGTCTTCTCTCTCTCTCACTCTCTTATTCCTCCCATCTCCCTCTCTCCCTTCCTCTCCCTTCCCCTATCCTAATGAATTTACAGATTTAATACAACTCCCATCAAAATCCAATGATGTTTTTACAGAAATAGAAAAACTCATCCTAAAATTCATGTGGAATCTCGAGGAACCCCCAAATAACTAAAATAATCTTGAAAAAGAAGAGCAAAGCTGGAAGACTCAGACTTTCTGATTTCAAAACTCGCTACAAAGCTGCAATAATCCAAACAGCATGGTATTGGCATAAGACAGATGTATAGACCAACGGAATAGAACAGAGAGCCCAGAAATAAATCCTCACGTATATGGTCAAATGTTTTTTAACAAAGGTGCCAAAATCATTCAACAGGTTCTGGGAAAACTAGATATCCACATGCAAAAGAATGAAGTTAGACCCTTAACTAACATCATATACAAAAATTAATTCAAAATGGATTCATGACCTAAATGTAAGACCTAAAACTATAAAACTCTTAGAGGAAAACTTAGGACAAACGCTTCATGACATTGGATTTTGCAATAATTTCTTGGATATGATACCAAAGGTACAGGAAACAAAAGAAAAATAAACAAATTTGACTTCATGAAAAATTTTTTAAAATTGTACATCGAAAGCCACTATCGACAGAGTAAAAAGGCAACCCATAGAACAGGAGGAAATGTTTGCAAATCATATATCAGTTTTATTCTCTCTCTATATATATACAGCTATATACTTTAGTATTAATATTCAGAATATATAGAGAACTCCAAATCTCAACAAAAACAAAAAACCCAAACAACCTGATTTAAAAATGGGCAAAAGAACAGACATTTTTCCAAAGAAGACATGCAAATGACCAATAAGCAGATGAAAAGATGCAAATCAAACTAGAGTAGTCTCCGCTTATCTGTCGTTTCAGTTACCCACGGGCAACTGTGGTCCAAATATATTAAGTGGGAAATTCCAGAAGTAAACAATTCATAAGATTTAAATGATGTGCCCTTCTGAGTAGCATGACGAAATCTTGGACTGGCCTGGGAGGCGGAGCATCTCTTTGTCCAGCATATCCATGCTGTATAGACTACTCACACATTAGACACTTAGTAGCAATCTTGGTTATCAGATTGACTGTCGCAGTATCGCAGTGTTTGCGTTCAAGTAACCCTTATTTACTTAACAACGGCCCCAAAGTGCAAGAGTAGTGATACTAGCAATTCAAATATGCTAAAGAGAAGCTGTAAAGTGCTTCCTTTAAGTGAAAAGGTGAAAATTCTCAACCTAATAAGGAAAGAAAAAAATTGTATGCTGAGGTTGCTAAGATCTACAGCATATAACTATTTTATTATTACAGCATATATTATAACTATTTTATTATTCGTTATTGTTAATCTCTTACTGTGCCTAATTTATAAATTAAATTTTATTATAGGTAAGTATATATGAGAAAAAACATAATATCCATAGGTTTTGGTACTATCTTTCATTCCAGGCATTCACTGGGGGGTCTTGGAACATATCCCCTCCAGGTAAGGGAAGGACTACCATACAATAAGAGACCACTTCACACCCATTAGGATGGCAACTATGAAAAAAAAACAGAGCAAATGTTGGTAAGGATGTGGAGAAATTGAAACTCTTGTGCACTGCTGGTGTCGTAAAATGGTGCAGCTGCTATGGAAAGCACTGTGGTAGTTCCTCAAAACATTAAAAATGGAATTACCATATGATCCAGCAATTCTACTTCTGAGTATATATTCCAAAGAATTGAAAGCAGGGACTTGAGCAGATATTTGTACACTCATAATCATAGCAGCATTATTCACAATAGCTAAAACATGGAAGCAACTCAAGCGTCCATCAACAGATGAATGGACAAGCAAAATGTATTATATACATACAATGGAATATTAATCAGCCTTAAAAAGGAAGGAAATTCTGACACATGCTACAACATGAATGAAACTTAAGAACATTATACTAAGTGAAAAAAGCCAGTCACAAAAAGACAAATACTGTGTGATTCCACTTACATGAGGTACTCAGGGTAGTTGAAACCTTAGAGACAGAAAGTTGAATGGTGGTTGCCAGGTTCTAGGAGGAAAGTGGAATGGGGAGTTATTGTTTAATGGATATAGAGTTTCAGATTTTCAAGATTAAAAATTGTTCTGGAAATGGATGGCAGTGATGGTTGCACAAAAATTGAATGTACTTCATACCACTGAACTGTATACTTATTGTATTAATATGGTGCATTACATAGATTTTCAGGTGTTAAACCAAACTTGCATTCCTGCAACCAAATCCCACTTGGTTAAGATGTACAACCTTTCTTATATGTATGGTGTTGGATTCAGTTTGCTACTGTTTTGTTGAAGATTGTTCATTCATATTCATAAGGGATATTGCTCTATAGCTGTCTTTTCTTGTAATATCTTTGTGTGGTTTCGGTATCAAGCTAACACTGATCTCAAAAACAAATTGGAAAGTATCCCCTCCTCTTCTATTCTTTGGAAGTATTTGTGAAGAATTAGTGTTAACTCTTCTTTAAAATGTGGGAAAATAGAGCTGTGAAGTTATCTGTTCCGGCCTTTTCTTTTGGGAAGTTTTTTGACTACTAATTCAATCCTTTTGTTTGTTTTAAGTCTATTCAGATTTTCTATTTCTCGTAGATTCAATTTCAGTAGTTGGCATATTTCTAGGAATTTGTCCATTTCATTGAGGTTATCAAATTTGTTGAGAGTATTTCCTTATAATCCATTCTATTTCTGTAAGGCTAGTAGTAACGTCTCCTTTTTTCATTCCTGACTTTAGTAATTTGAGTTTTCTCTTTTTTTCTCGGTCAGTCTAGGTAAAATTTTGTCACTTTGTTGATCTTTTCAAAGAACCAATTTTTGGGTTAAGTGGTTTTCTCTATTGTTTTTCTATTCTGTATTTCACATATATATGTTCTAGTCTTGGTTATTTCCTTCCTTCTTCTTGTCTAGGGATGTTTACTCTTCTTTTTCTAGTTTAGGGTGGAAGATAAGGTTATTGATATGAGATCTTTCTTCTTTTATATATAAGTATCTAGTTATAATGTTCCCCTTAAGTACTGCTTTAGCTTCATCTAGTAAGTTTTGGTATGTTGTGTTTTGTTTTCACTCATCTCAAAGTATTTTATAATTTCCCTCCTGATTTCTTCTTTGGCTCATTTGTTATTTAGGAATGTATTATTTAATTTCCCCACATCTCTAAATTTCCCAAATTTTCTTCTGTTATTGACCTCCAATTTCATTCCATTGTGGTACAACATGCTTTATATGATTTCAATCTTTTAAAACTTATTGAGAATTGCCTTACAGCCTATCGTATGGTCTATGCTGAAGAACATTCCATGTACACTTGAGAATAATGTGTAGTCTGCCATTTTTTTCATGGCGTTCTGTAGATGTCTTGTAGGTCTGTTGGTTTGCACTGTCTCATGTTTCCTTGTTGATCTTCTGCCTGGTTGTTCTATCTATTATTGAAAGTAAAATACTGGAGTCTCCAACAATATTGTTGAATTATCTATTTCTTCAATTCTGTGGGTTTTTGTTTTTTATGCAGCTTAACATATATGTTAGGTCTTCCAAGGGATTAACCCTTCCATCACTACAAATCGTCCTTTGTCTCCAGTAACAATTTTTATGTTAAAGTCTATTTTGTCTGATACTAGCATAGCCACCCCAGTTCTATTTTGGTTGTTGTTTGCATGATATATCTTTTTTCCATCCTTTTACTTTCAACTTATTTATGTTTCATCTAAGATATCTCTTTTTTAGATAGCATATAACTGTGTCATGTTTTTAAAAATACATTCTTCCAATTTCTGTCTTTAAATGGAGTGTTTAATCCATTTACATTTGATTTAATTACTAATAAGGCAGGATTTACATCTGTTGTTTACTTGTTTATTTCCTATATGTCTTAAGTCTTTTTGTCTCTCCATTCTTCTCTTAACCTTCACTTGTGTTAAACAGATATTTTGTAGTATGCCATTTTAATCGTCTTTCTCTTACTACTTTTAAAAATTACTCTCTTAGTGGGGATACTGGGGATTATAATTAACATCTTAACTTATAGAAATCTAGTACAGATTAGTACCAACTTAATTGCAATAGCATAAAGAACTTTGCTCCTACATAGCTCTATTCCCTACCTCCTCCTTTGTGCTATTATTGTAGTATAAATTACATCTTTATACATTGACTGCTGATGCTTTTTTGCTTTTTGCAGTTATCTTCTAAATCACATAGGAGGAAAAAGATTTACAAGAAAAAAATAAGTTTATACTGTCTTTTATATTTACCTGTGTAGTCACCATTACTGGTGCCCTTTATTTCTCTGTGTAGATTTGAATTGCTCTCTAGTGTCTTTTCATTTTTGCCCAAAGGACTCTCTTTAGTATGATGTGTAGAGCAGGTCTGCTGGTGACAAATTCTCTCATTGTTTATCTGGGAATATCTTCATTTCTTCTTCATTTTGGAAGGATAGTTTGCTGAATATAGAATTCTTGGTTGACATTCTTTTTTTTTAAAGCACTTTGAATATGTCATCCTACTACCTGTTGGCCTCTGTGGGTTCAGATGAGAAATCTGCTGTTAATCTTATTGAGGATCCTTCATAAATGATGAGTTGCTTCTATCTTGCTGCTTTCAAAATTGTCTGTGTTTGGCTTTCAACAGTTTGATCACGATGTATCCTGGTGTGAATCTCTTTGCGTTGATCTTATGTGGAATTCGCTGAACTTCTTAGACGTGTGGATTAATATTTTTCATCAAATTTTGGAAGTTTGAACTCATTATTTTTAAAATATTCTTTCCTTTTTTCTCTTTCTCTCTCTCCTCTCCTTCTGGAAGCTACACAATAAAGATGTTAAAGAAATAGTCTCTCATAAATATGCATAAGTGAGACTGCTGATCTAAGAGCTGAGAGTGGTACTGGATCAGATTGAATCAAGTTAGTATACCACGACATCCTATTTTAATTATTTACTGAGTATTATTTCCTCTGAAAGACATAATGAGACAGAAAATTGCAATAAATGAATTTGTCACTTTGAAGAACTAGGTTACTATTCATTCACTCATTCAACAAACATTTATGACTTATCCCATCATCTAGTACTAAGTATCCCACAGTGTTTTAATTGCAGAGTAAGGTAGCTAAGGGCTTTATTTGGTTGATAATAGACTGTATAGAACTGGGCACATGAAATTCAAAGAGCAATGACTCTCCTTTGAGACAGAAATTTCATTGAATTACAAGGGCCAGCCTAATCTAAAACACTGCTTTCTAGGTTGCTCTTCGAGGCTATGGCCATACAAAACTCCAGGTCAATGAACCTTATAAAAGCAAGCAGGACTAATTTATGTGAGAATCAGGAAGAGAGAAAAAACATCACGTATCTTCAGGCAGGGGGCCGGCCCCATGGCTGACTGGTTAAGTTCACGCATTCCGCTTCGGTGACCCAGGGTATCCTCAGTTCAGATCCTGGGCGTGGACATGGCACCACTCACCAGGTCATGCTGAAACGGTGTCCTACATAGCAGAGCCAGAGACACTCACAACTTTTGAGCTGCACTGGAAGAATCTATAACTAGAATATACAACTACGTACTGGGGGCCTTTGGGAAAAAGAAAAGATTGGCAACAGATGTTAGCTCAGGGGCCAATCTTTTTAAAAAAGTGTATATATATATCTTCAGGCAAAAAGGACTCTTCTCCTTGTGAAAAAGGCCAGTGAAAATACTTTAGAGCTTGCCTTGCCATGCTAAGCCAGGGTCACACTGCATAAAATGGATGGAGATGGGAGGTGGTGTGCTCTGCAGAAAAACCCAAAGTGTCCACTACAGTCTCCTTGTTGCCTATGCAATGTGCACATAAACAGATATGAAATTCCTCAAACTCCCCCCAGCAATCCAGGAATCCAGATTCTCTGGGAGACATCCATTTTTCTTAATCTGTTCTTTTGTTTAAGAACCACATGGTATATTCCCCAAATAGTCCAAGCACAAATATCAATGGTTGAAAGAGATCAGACAAACAGGGGCACCACTCCAGAACACATACCATCCTTCTCAGGAAATTGATACTAAGTTAAATAAAAGGACCCGTGAAACTTGTGGTCATCACTTTCTTGACTCAGCTTTGTGACAGTCGAATAATTTGGTCAGCCAAAATGGCCATGCCAGTTTCTATCTGTGAGGAAGAATTTCCTTGACAGTGTGCTTCAAGTCTATGCGTGAGGGGGGCTGAGGAAAGGAATTTCCAATAGAAGGTTGTACTACTTCAGCATTCCACTTTCTATGAATGTTGGTACTTGAGTTTGGATATTGCAATCATACATAAGCAATCATATTTACCAGATGTTTTTTTTCTAGCACTACAACTTTTTTAAACCCATAGTTAGTGTCACATTGATTTTATTTGTTGGGAGGAAAAAGTGCTTATGGGTTGTGCTGTCCTTAAGCTCTGAGATCTCAGCTCAAAGGCCTCACCTATGGGTATAGATGGGTCCTACTATGTCACTGACATCCTCCCAGACTCCCCATATGAATGTGCTTTATAATAGAAAGCATTATGACTTTTAGGATGGGGCATACATACACACATACACAAAGTGTAGAGGAGACATAGGAATGTAGGGGGGAGCTGTGCCTTTTCATGGTGTGGTAGGTGGCTTCTAACATGCCTCCCAGCATTCCTGTCCCCTGGTGTTCATGCTTTTGTGTGTGGGCTGCACTTAGTAGTGATTTGCTAACAAATATATGGCTAAGGTGATGGGATGTTACTTAACAGGTTAGGTTAGAAAAGATTATGACTTCCAACTTGTTTACAACACACACTCTCTCTGGCTCGTCTCACCCTTGCTGTGATGAAGCAACATGCAGAGGCCCTCAAGGCAAGGAACCAGGGGTGGCCTCCAGTCAATCACCAGGGAGGAACTGAGGCCCTCAGACCACCAGGCCCTGAGGAACTGAATCCTGCCAATAACCTATGTACATAAACTTGGCAGCAGTTCCTTCCCCAGATAAGCCTTCAGACAAGATCACAGCCCTAGCCAACACCATGATAGCCGCTTTGTGAGGGAAGCAGAGAGCCCAGCTAAGCCATGCCTAGATTCCTGACAGAAATTTAAGATAATAAATGTGTGTGGTCTTACGCTTCCAATTTTGGAGGTAATCTGCTATACAGCAATAGATAATACATATGGCTATCCCCATTCCAGTTTACTAATATCCCATAATATCATAATCAGCACATGAATTTTAGGGTATCACAAACAATTCGGCTACTGAAATTCAGCAAGGTACATGTTTTTCTGACTCTCAGCTAGCAGCCTCATATCAGTCACCATAAGCAGAAAGATCTTTCCTTAACAAAGTTACTTATTTGTATGGCTGTTGCCTGTCTGCTTGGGCTGCAACTTTTTCAACATATCAATCTCTTCTTTCTCTCTGTCTGTCTCACTCTCTTTGTCTCTTTCTTCGTGTCTCTGTCTCTGTCTCTGTCTGTCTCTCTCTTGACTGTTTACTATAGCCTAAAAAAAAAAAAAAAAAAAAGAGAAGAAAGAGCTAGCATTCCAACATCATGTTCTCTATATCACATCACCAAGCATTCCAGCGCGGGGGATACTCCGTCCAGGGCAAGCGAGAACAAGCCCTGCCAGTTTTCCCACCTAAGATGGAGGATTCTTCCTTGTATACTTCTCATCCTACTGTGACTTAATCAGTTTTATAGGTTTTCCTTTCTTAAACATTGAGTTAAAATTCCTATCACATAAGATCAATCATTTTAAGGTGTACAATTCAGTGACATTTCGTACTTTCACAGTGCTGTGCAACCATCACTTTGATCTAGTTCCAAAACATTTCACCACCCCAAAAGGAAACCTCATATCCATTAAACAATCACTCTCCATTTCCCATGGCAACCACTAATCAGCTTTGTCTCTGTGGATTTACCTATTCTGGATATTTCATATAAATTAAATCTATAATATGTGACCTACTACGTCTGGTTTCTTTCACTTAGAGTCAGTTCTATATTTTAAGGTCATTTTCAACAGCCCACTTCAAGTATTGATTTTGTATTAGCTATGACTCTTTGGCAGCAAGTTATGAAACTTGAACATGCATCCACCCCTAGATTAGGAGAACAAAGTGCACATTCAGAAAGAGTTCCATGAGGAACACTTTTCAGATAATCTCATCGCTTGATATGATATGCTTTGTCTATGGAATGCACTGTGGACAGTGGATCACGCCCACGGACAGTGGACCATGCCCCTGGAATCACATGTTTTACCATGTATCTCATCACCACAAAGCAGCTGGCACTAAAGAACAGTAGAATGTCCTGTTAAAAATTCAATTATAGCTGAACAGCTAAGTGACATCATCTTGACGGGTTGATGTGCTCTCATACAAAATGCGGCGTTATGTTCTAAACCAGCAACAACTTATAATACTATTTCTTCCACAGGCAGAATATATATTTTTTCTCTCCCTTTTCCTACTCTTATATATAAGTCATAATGGTAAATATTAAAAATTTAATTTTACACAAGGTTGTAATCTATCATAATCTTAATTAAAAAAAAATTTAATTTTAGGTTACACAATATCAAAGGATGATTGTGATTGTAATAGGAAAAGAATGATCATTACCCAGATATAGCTACAGTGACTCACAGAATCGTGAGTCTCCCTTTTTTAGGAGAGGGTGGATGTCTTTGAACAAGGGATAGCTGTATTATATTAGGCAGACACGGGGTGTTTTTGCTATTGCTTTTGTTTGAAGGATAAACATAGGCAGAAGGGGTTGTAAGAATGTTGAGTAACCAGTGGTTGGACTGCGCCGGCTTGTCTGCTGTTGACTCAGCACTATTCCAGCTCTTTCTATGCTTTCATCTTTAAAGGGCTGGAAGCACAGCAACTACATTTCCAGGAATCCCTTGTCAACAAGCTTCCAATTTATGGAAATTTGGAAGATGGAAGAGACGTAGAAACCATTATTTCTCCTTTCAAGGTGGATTTATTGGTAAAAGGCAGATATGAAGTTTCCAATAGCTTTTGGATGAACTTCTACAAATCACCCAACTCAGTGCTGGTGGCAGCTGAGATCACTGACAACTGTTACCACTATTCTCCACTTCCTGAGTTTCTGAAAGGCAGCGCACTTCTCACTGACTTCCACTCCCCATCCCCTTTCGATGATTTTATAAGCTTTAATTCATCTTACTAAAGCCCTCACTATTAAAATACCTAGAATAGTTCATGCTTTCCTGAATGAACTATGACAAATGTATGCAATAAAACATCCATGATATATATATATGCTTAGCAATCATAATATCTGACTGAAATGATTCAATTTTCAGTTCCATTTTTCTATTACAAGCTTGTCTTCTAGTTTTTATACCTGAAATATGGGTCCAAAGAGCTGAGCTTAATGATTTCACTCAGGGTATCTCAACATCAGCACTCCTGGCATATTGAGCTGAATAATTCTTTGTTGTGGGGGGGTCTTGTGCACTGTAGGAGATTTAGCAGAATCCCAGGCCTGTACCCACTGGATGCCATTAGCACCACCTCCCTCCCTTCTCAAATTGTGATGTGTCAAAGGAAAATGTTTCCAGATATTTTCAAATGTTCCCTGGGGAACAAAATTTCCCCCAGTTTAGAACTATTGGTATACAAGAACTCTCTGTACTCTTTTTGCAAATTTTCCATGAGTATAAAATTATTCCAAAATAAAAAGTTAAAAAAAAATCTTCCCATCAAAACTCCAGACACAGATGGCTTCACCAGTGAAGTCTTCCAACTGTTTAAGAAAGAAACAACACCAATCTCACACAAACTTTTCAAGGACTGGTAACAGAAGGAATATTTTTCAAATCATTTTATGAGGCCAGCATAAGCTTCATACTCAAATCTGACAAAGATATTCTAAGAAAGGAAAATTACAAACTAATCTCACCCAAATATATAGACACAAAAATCCTAAACAAATATTAGCAAAATAATCCTAAGCAGAAATAAGACTATATCAAGGCCTGTTAGGTTTCTTCCAAGAAAGCAAAGTTGGTTTAATACCAAAAATGGAATAAATGGAAATTCACTACGTTAACAGACAAAGGAGAAAAATCATGCAGTCATCTCAACAGATGCAAAAAAGGGATTTGATAAAATTTTCAAAATCATTTCATAAAATCTCTTAGCAAATCAGAAATAGATAGAAACATCCTTAATCTGATCATAGGTAACTACAAAGAACTACAGCAAACATGGTATTTGAACCAAAAGCCTGAAAGTTTAACTCTTGAGATCAGGAATAAGACAGAGATATCACCTATCAACAATTCTATTCATAACTGTACCAGAGGCCCCAAGCAACATAATAAGGAAAGATAAGAAATGAGTGGACTGCAAATATGAATGTTATTATTTATATATGACAAGACTGCATATGGAAAAGCCAAAAAATAGGTCCCCAGAAAACTATTGGAATTAATGAACAAATTTAGCAAGATTCCTGGATATAGGATCAGTATACAATAATAAATTGTATTTCTATATACGAACAACCAATTTGAAAATGAAAATTTTAAAATAATACAATTCCCTCCTTGGTATTTGTCCAAAGGAGTTGAAAACTTCTATCCACACAAAAACCTGCACACACATGTTCGTAGCAGCTTTATTCATAATTTACAAAACTTGGAAGCAACCAAAATGTCCTTCAGTTTGTAAGTGGATAAATAAACTGCAGTACAGCCAGACATTGGAATATTATTCAGTGCTGAAAAGAAATGAACTATCAAGCCATGAATAGGCATGGAGGAAGCTAAAATGCATATTATTAAATGAAAGAAGCCAATCTGAAAAGGCTGCATACTGTATGATTCCAACTATATGACATTTTGGAAAAGGCAAAACTACGGAGATAGTAAAAATATCAGTGGTTGCCAGGCATTGAGGAGTGGATAGGGTAGAAAAGGATACATAGATGGAACACAGAGTATTTTTGGGGCAGTGAAAATAGTCTATATGATACTATAACGATGGATGCATATCATTACATATTTGTCCAAAGCTATAGAATGTACAACACCAAGAGTGAACCCGAATGTTAACTATGGAATTGAGTGATTATCATGTGTCAATGTAGGTTCATCAGTTGTAACAAATCTACCACTCTGGTGCAGGATGTTGATAATGACGGAAGCTACATATGTTTGGATCAGGGTGTATAAGGGAAATCTCTGTACATCCCCTTAATTTTGCTGTGAATATAAAACTGCTCTAAAAAATGAAGTCTTTTTTTAAAAAAGCAAAAAAATAAATTTAAATTGCTTCAAATGCATCAAATATCTAGGAAGGAATCTAATGAAAACTGTACAAGATATCTACACAAAAAAATTATTAAGCATTACTGAAAGAAATTAAAGGATACCTTCAAAAATGGATGAACATACCACGTTTGTGAGTTGGAAGACTCAATGTAAAATTATCAGGTCATCTCATATCAATCTGTAGACCCAAGACAATCACAATCAATGCCAGGAGGATTTTTTTGTGAAAACTGACAATCTGATTATAAAATTTATATGGAAGTGCAAAGGGCCAGAATAGCCAAGATGAGCCTTAAAGAGAAAAATAAAGTTGGAGGTTTTATACTACCGGATATCAAGTCTTATAAACCTTCCCAAATGAAGACAAGGTGGTATTGGTGCAAGAATAGTTCGGGGGAGCAAAATGGCAGGGTGAGCTGACCCGGGATTCTCTCCCCTCCAAAATACAACAAAAGATTGGAAGAACTGAATTTCAGAGAATAAACAATGCCAGCTTGTTAGAGACCTAAAATACCAAGAAGGCGGAGATCATAAACCTAGCTTTACCCCTTTGGAGGCGCCGGAACGGTAGGAGAGAACATCGCTCCCTCCCCTAGAGTCTGCGATCGCTGCGGCGCTGGTCGGGAAGGAGCGGGTGAGGGGCCACGCGACCGGGGATCATCCAGGACTCCTGCCGCTGATTCAGTGGAGACCCGCTGACGGGGGGAAAGCTTCCGTCAGCGGGGACCCTATAAATCAAGGGCCTTGGGAGACCAGAGAACAGAACTGATCTAAACCCAGACCGGCGTGTGTGAGTAACAGCCCACTCCCCCCTAACAAAGCCAGTGGGCGCAGCCATCTTGCCCCAAGGCAGAGAGCTAACATGCCGCTCTCGACCCCCATCTAGTGGCGACAGGCTGTAACTGCAACTGAATTCTACCACCATGAGAAAAAACCGCTCCTCTACCATCCAGCAATTTATAAAAGCCCCAGACCAGAAGGAAAACAATAAAAACACAGAATTAAGTCCTGAGGACTTGGAATTAGGTAAACTAAGTGATAATGAATTCAGAGCAGCTATAATCAAAAAACTCAATGAGGTAGAGAGAAAGATAGAGAAACAAGCCGAGTTCTGGAGTTACTTCACAAAAGAGATTGAAATCATAAAGAAGAATCAAACAGAATTACTTGAGATGAAAAACACAATGGACCAGATAAAACAGAATACGGATTCCCTGAATGCCCGTGTAGACAACCTAGAGGAGCAAATCAGCATAATCGAGGACAGACAGGCTGAATGGCGCCAGACAGAGGAAGAAAGAGAACTAAGAATTTAAAAAAATGAGGAAAATCTCCGAGAGATAATGGATTCAATGAGGAGTAAGAACATAAGGATCATAGGAATTCCTGAGAATATGGAAAAGGAAAATGGAGCAGAAAGTGTGCTTAATGAAATTATTGAAGAGAATTTCCCAAATCTAGGGATCAATGGAGAAATGTGTGTAGAGGAGGGTTTTAGATCTCCTAGATTTGTCAATGTAAAAAGACCCACCGCACGGCACATAATAGTAAAGTTGGCACATAGGAATGATAAGGAAAGAATACTCAGGGAAGTAAGAAAAAAAAAGAGAATAACCTATAAAGGAGCCCCTATCAGACTGTCAGCGGATTTCTCTACAGAAACCCTACAAGCTAGGAGAGAATGGAGTGATATATTCAAAGCTTTAAAGGATAAAAACCTTCAGCCAAGAATACTCTATCCAGCAAGAATTTCCTTCAGATATGAGGGAGAAATTAAATCTTTTCCAGACAAACAAAAGTTAAGGGAATTTGTAACTAAAAGCCCTCCATTACAAGAAATCCTCAAGAAGGCTCTCATACTTGAAAAAAGAAAAAAAGGGAGAAAGGGGACACAATCCACAGACTAGGGAGACCGATGGATAGAACCAGAACAGGATAGCAAATATTCAACTATAGCATTAGGGTAAAAATAAGGAAACTACCAAAACAAGGACGATCTTAGCACTCTAACTACAAATTAATAAGACGAGTTGGAATAAAAAATGAAAATAATTATTTAGGAGGGGAAGAGCAAAGGGTCTAAATCAGTATTGGTTGAGTAAGTAAGAGACCACCAGAGAATAGACTATATTATACACGAGATTCTAAATACAAACTTCAAGGTAGACACTAAAATAAAGTACAGAACAGAGTCACAAATCATAGATAAGGAAAAATCTAAGAAACCCAGCATAAGAAATTGCAGTATTAAATGGGTAGTCTAAAGCACACAGGAAAAGAAACACAGGAAAACAAGATAATGAGTGACAAATTGACAGCATTAAGTCCACATGCATCAATAATCACTCTCAATGTGAACGGATTGAACTCTCCAATAAAAAGACACAGAGTGGCAAAATGGATTAAAGAACAAGATCCAACAATTTGTTGCCTCCAGGAAACACACCTCAGCCCCAAGGACAAACACAGACTCAGGGTGAAGGGGTGGAGGACAATACTTCAAGCAAATAGCAAGGAAAAAAAGGCAGGTGTTGCAATTCTCATATCAGACCAAGTGGATTTCAAAATAAGACAGGTAAAGAGAGACACAGAGGGACAATATATAATGATCAAAGGGACACTTCATCAAGAAGAAATAACGCTTATAAATATCTATGCACCCAACACAGGAGCACCAAGATTCATAAAGCAACTATTAACAGACCTGAAGGAAGATGTTAAAAACAGCACAATAATAGTAGGGGACCTCAACACCCCACTCACATCAATGGACAGATCATCCAGACAGAAAATCAACAAGGAAATAGTGGAGCTGAATGAAAAACTAAAACAATTGGACTTAATAGACATATATAGATCACTCCCCCCTGAAGGAGCTGAATACACATTCTTCTCAAGTGCACATGGAACATTCTCTAGGATAGACCATATGTTGGGAAACAAGGCAAGCCTCTACAAATTTAAAAAAATTGAAATAATAACAAGTATCTTCTCAGATCATAGTGCTATAAGGCTAGAAATTAATTACAAGAAAAAAGCTGAGAAAGGCACAAAGATGTGGAGACTAAACAACACACTACTGAACAAGCAATGGATCATTGAAGAAATTAAAGAAGAAATAAAAAAATACCTGGAAACAAATGAAAATGATAGCATGCCATACCAACTCATATGGGATACAGCAAAAGCTGTATTAAGAGGAAAATTCATTGCAATACAGGCACATCTTAACAAACAAGAAAAATCCCAAATAAGCAACCTTAAAGCACACCTAACTGAACTAGAGAAAAAAGAACAAATGAAGCCCAAAGTCAACAGAAGGAGAGAAATAATAAAAATCAGAGCAGAAATAAATACTATTGAAATGAAAAAGGCAGTAGAAAGGATCAATGAGACAAAGAGCCGGTTTGAGAAGATAAATAAAATTGACAAACCACTAGCCAGACTTACGAAGAAAAAAAGGGAGAAAGCTCAAATAAACAAAATCAGAAATGAGCGAGGAGAAATAACAACAGACTCTGCAGAAATACAACAGATTATAAGAGAATACTACAAAAAACTATATGCCAACAGAATGGATAACCTAGAGGAAATGGATAAATTCCTGGACTCCTACAATCTCCCAAAGCTCACTCAAGAAGAGGCAGACAATTTGAACAGACCAATCACAAGGAAAGAGATTGAAACAGCAATCAAAAGCATCCCAAAGAATAAAACCCCAGGACCAGATGGCTTTCCTGGGGAATTCTACCAAACTTTCAGAGAGGATTTAATACCTATCCTTTTCAAGCTATTCCAAAAAATTAGGGAAGATGGAACACTTCCTAACACATTCTATGAGTCCAACATCACGCTGATACCAAAACCTGACAAGGACACCACAAAAAAAGAGAACTACAGGCCAATATCACTGATGAACATAGCTGCAAAAATTCTAAACAAAATTTTGGCAACCAGAATTCAGCAATTCATCAAAAGAATCATACATCAGGATCAGGTGGGATTCATACCAGGGACACAGGGATGGTTCAACATCCGCAAATAAATCAACGTGATACACTACATCAACAAACTGAGGAATAAAAACCACATGATCAACTCAATAGATGCAGAGAAGGCATTTGATAAGATCCAACAGCCATTTATGATAAAAACTCTGAACAAAATGGGCATAGAAGGAAACTACCTCAACATAATAAAGGCCATATACGACAAACCCATAGCCAACATCATACTCAATGGGCAAAAACTGAACCCCATCCCCCTGAAAACAGGAACAAGACAAGGATGCCCTCTATCACCACTCTTATTTAACATAGTACTGGAGGTCCTGGCCAGAGCAATCAGGCAAGAAAAAGGAATAAAAGGAATCCAAATAGGGAAGGAAGAAGTGAAACTCTCGCTGTTTGCAGACGACATGATCTTATATATAGAAAACCCCAAAGAATCCATTGGAAAACTGTTAGAAGTAATCAACAACTACAGCAAAGTTGCAGGGTATAAAATCAATTTGCATAAATCAGTAGCATTTCTATATTCCAGTAATGAACCAACAGAAGAAGAACTCAAGAATACAATACCATTCACAATCGCAACAAAAAGAATAAAATACCTTGGGGTAAATTTAACTAAGGAAGTGAAGGACTTATATAATGAAAATTACAAGGCCTTTCTGAGAGAATTAGATGACGACATAAGGAGATGGAAAGACATTCCATGTACATGGATTGGAAGAATAAACATAGTTAAAATGTCTATTCTACCTAAAGCAATCTACAGATTCAACGCCATCCCAATCAGAATCCCAATGACATTCTTTACAGAATTAGAACAAAGAATCCTAAAATTCATATGGGGCAACAAAAGACCCTGAATTGCTAAAGCAATCCTGAGAAAAAAGAACAAAACGGGAGGCATCACAATCCCTGACTTCAAAACATACTACAAAGCTACAGTAATCAAAACAGCATGGTACTGGTACAAAAACAGGTGCACAGATCAATGGAACAAAATTGAAAGCCCAGAAATAAAACCACACATCTATGGACAGCTTATCTTTAACAAAGGAGCTGAGGGCCTACAATGGAGAAAAGAAAGTCTTTTCAACAAATGGTGCTGGGAAAACTGGAAAGCCACATGTAAAAGAATGAAAATTGACCATTCGTTTTCACCATTCACCAAAATAAACTCAAAATGGATTAAAGACCTAAAGGTGAGACCTGAAACCACAAGGCTTCTGGAAGAAAACGTAGGCAGTACACTCTTTGACATCAGTATTAAAAGGATCTTTTCGGACACCATGCCTTCTCAGAGAAGGGAAACAATAGAAAGAATAAACAAATGGGACTTCATCAGATTAAAGAGCTTCTTCAAGGCAAATGAAAACAGGATTGAAACAAAAAAACAACCCACTAACTGGGAAAAAATATTTGCAAGTCATATATCTGACAAAGGCTTAATATCCTTAATATATAAAGAACTCTCACAACTCAATCACAAAACATCAAACAACCCAATCAAAAAATGGGCTGGAGACATGAACAGACATTTCTCCAAAGAAGATATACTGATGGCCAATAGGCACATGAAAAGATGCTCATCATCGCTGATCATCAGGGAAATGCAAATCAAAACTACACTAAGATATCACCTTACACCCGTTAGAATGACAAAAATATCTAAAACTAATAGCAACAAATATTGGAGAGGTTGCGGAGAAAAAGGAACCCTCATACACTGCTGGTGGGAATGCAAACTGGTGCAGCCACTATGGAAAACAGTATGGAGATTCCTCAAAAAACTAAAAATAGAACTACCATACAATCCAGCCATCCCACTACTGGGTATTTATCCAAAGAGCCTGAAGTCAGCAATCCCAAAAGTCCTGTGCACCCCAATGTTTATTGCAGCACTGTTTACAATAGCCAAGACGTGGAAGCAACCTAAGTGCCCATCAACAGACAAATGGATAAAGAAGATGTGGTACATATATACAATGGAATACTACTCAGCTGCAAAACAGAACAAAATCATTCCATTTGCAATAACATGGATGGACCTTGAGAGAATTATGTTAAGTGAAATAAGCCAGCAAGAGAAAGATAATCTGTGTATGACTCCACTCATATGAGGAATTTAAAACTATGGACCAAGAACAGTTTAGTGGATACCAGGGGAAAGGTGGGGTGGGGGGTGGGCACAAAGGGTGAAGTGGTGCACCTACAACATGACTGACAAACATTAATGTACAATTGAAATTTCACAAGATTGTAACCTATCAATAACTCAATAAACAAAAAAAAAAAGAAAAAAGAGAACAAAAAAAAAAAAAAAAAAGAATAGTTCGGGGGCTGGCCCCGTGGCCGAGTGGTTAAGTTCACGCGCTCTGCTGCAGGCGGCCCAGTGTTTCGTTGGTTCGAATCCTGGGCGTGGACGTGGCACTGCTCATCAAACCACGCTGAGGCAGCGTCCCAAATGCCACAACTAGAAGGACCCACAACGAAGAATACACAACTATGTACCAGGGGGCTTTGGGGAGAAAAAGGAAAATAATAAAATCTTAAAAAAAAATAAAAAGAATAGTTAGAAGCAGCAATTAAATAAATTAGAGTCCAGAAACAGACCTCATAAATGTGGATACTTGGATTATTGACAAAGATGACCCTGCAGAGCAATGAATAACAGACACTTTTTCAGTAAATGGTGTTGGGTTAGTAAGATAGCCATGAGGGGAGAGAAAGAATCTTGATCTTTACTTCACATCATACATAAAAATCAATTTTAGGTGGGCTTTGGATAGAAATGCAAAAAGTAAGGCATTTTTAGAAGATAACGTAGACTGTCTTTGTGGTTTTGAGGTAGGCAAAGATTTCTTAGATAGGCTCCCAAGAACATCAAATATAAAAGAAAGACTGATAATTTTACTACATTAAAATTAAGACTCATATCATTTGAAATAGCATACAAGTCACCAAATACCTAGTTATAAATCTAACAAAAGATATATATCAAAAGATGCCATTAAGACAAAGAAAGTTCAAGTTTGGGAGAATATAGCTACAATACATACAACTGACAAATAATATTTCCAGAATATATAAAGAATACCTAAAAAGTAATTTTTTTAATGTAGACAATTCAATAGGCAAATATAGTGGGTAAAATGTCAGAAGGGGCACATAACAAAGTAGATATTCAAATGGCCAATAAACAAGAAAACATGCTCAAAACCACTAATCAATGAGGCAGTTTAAATTTAAGCCAATATCTGTATAAGATACCATTACATACTTACAAGAATAGTTATCATTTTGAAGACTGATAATACCCAGCATTAGGTACTGCAAGAGAATCTGGAGCAACTGAAAGTTTCATATGCCGCTGGTGTGTCTGGCACAAGGATAGGCAAATCTATACTGTCGGAGGAAATGTCAATTCATACAACCATTTCAAAAAGTTGTTTGACACTATGTACTCAAGCTGAACATACGTAAAACCTAAGAGCCAGCTATTCCACTCCTAGACATATACAAAAAAGAAACGCATATTTATATGTACCAAAACTGTATGCAAGAAAGTCCTTTACAGCACTATTTGTAAGAGCCCAAACTGAAAACAACCTAAACGTCTATCAATAGTGTAATGGATAAATAAGTATGATATAGGCATACAACAGAATATTATGCAGCAATGAAAATAAATGAACTCCCGCACGCGGCAATATGCTTTAACTCACAAACATAAAGTCAAATAAATGACACAAAAGACAAAAAAATACAAACTAAAGTATTCTAACCATATAAACTTCAAAAACAGGCAAAACAAATCTATGATATTAGAAGTCAGGATAGTGATTACCTCTGATTAGGAAGAGTAGTGACTAGGAGGGGACATGAGGAGTGCCGGTAAGGTTCTATTTTTATGTGGGTGATGCTAAGGCATGTGTTAATTTTGTGATCATTCTTCAAGATCTACATTTATTGTATGTAAGTTATCTGTCAATGACAATTTATTTAGAACTATGATAAGTGCTAAAATTAAGGTATATAAGATATGTAAGATGTGTTTGGAGGAACAAAGAGAAGGGAGTGACCTAGAAGGTAGATGTTATAAGTTGCACTGAGTTCTACAAAAAGACATGTCGGAGTCCTAACACTCAGAGTGTGATCTTATTTGGAAATAGGGTTGTTGTAGATATAATTAGTAAAATTAGATATAATTAGTTAAATTACACACACTATTAGTTAAAATTAGATATAATTAGTTAAAATGAGGTCATACTGGAGTAGGGTGGGCCCTTAATCCCATATGACTGATGTCCTTAATAAGAAGAAGGAAATCTGAACAGACACAGGGAGAACGCAAGGTAGTGACAGAGGCAGAGGTCGGAGCGAGGCAGCTACAAGCCAAGGAAAGCCAAGGATTGACTGCCACCGCCCCAAGCTGGAAGAGGCCAGGAAGGATTCTTTCTGAAAGGTTTCAGAGGGAGCGTGGCCCTGCCGGCACCTTGATTTTGGCCTTTCAGACTGCAAAACTGTGAGGGAATAAATTCCTGTTGTTTTAAGCTACCCAGTTAGTGCTACTTTGTTATGGCTGCTATAGAAAACTAACACAGTATGTACCATTGTTCTGTTTTTACAGAGGAGGCAACGAAAGTTCTATGAAGAGGAACGAATTGCAGAAAGTTACCAGTGTTATATGTAACAAATGCTGGCACTGGACCCAAGTCTTCAAAACTATTGTTCTTGCCATTAAACTAGGCAACAGACTAAAAATTAGCTCTGGCATTTAAAGTTCACTGGGGACAAGCAAAGCAGTAAGGAGGTAAAAGATGTCTGGAAAAAAAGTCCAGCTCTCTGTCATCTGGACCAGCCATTTCCATGTTCTTTCCTTTACCCCAAATTTTATAAAGCAAAGAAACTTGGAAACAGTTTTCTCAGCAAATAAGATGCCAGAAAATAAAATGCCAGCCTCTTCCATGAGAAAGATGATTTTCATTCTGTTTCTGATTATTTGGTTACCTAGGTATGGGGATAAACTTTTTCACCAAAAAATTTCCACCATCCCCTGCCCCTGTCCCAGGGGACTATAAAAGTAAATAAATAAATTCAAACACTGGTTTGAAAAAAAAGGAAGGAAGGCACTGACAAGCATTTAGAAGTGAAACCAGCCCTCGGGCCAAATCCTTGTCATCTTGGCATTAAAAACCTCAAAATGATAATTAAATAAATAATAACTAAATAACTAAATAATAACTAAATACTGATAATAACTAAAACTGAAATTAGAGTGATTTTGGATTAGTAGAATGCCCCTGAAGCCTGGCAGAAGGAAATTAAATTCCCCCATGGAGAAATTCACCCCAGGCCTCAAAGAATTCCAACAAATAGAAATCACAAATCAGTCCATCTTCCTTACGCCTCGTTTCTAAAACGATTCTCCACTTTAGCTTTATAGTTCCAGTTTCACATTCCAGAACATGCTCTTCTCTTTCATTGTGTCCCCATTACACAGGCAATTCCCTTCACCCTCTAGTCATATCTGTCACCTGACACCGTGAACTTCTGTTTCTCCTTCAAGTCATTGTGTCTGACTCCCTAAGACAGAGTAAGTCAGCAACCCTCTGTGCACCTACTCTATTTTGGCACGTATTTTGTATTTATAGCTCCAGTTTCCTGAGGCCCCACCAGTCCATGGTTACGAACGACAACACACTGACATTCATAGTTCAGATGTTGCAGATCAACTGCTCCCGTTACTGCCTACAAACCTAGCTTCCTTACCTGCCACACAAGAGGGGCCAAATAAAAATTGGAACACGAGGCTCACGGCAAGGAAAGGGTTTTTATTTCAGGTGATATCAGCCGGGAGACGAGAGGTAGCCACCAAATTGGTTTCATTTCATCTCATCTCCTGGAAAGAGGGAAGGCGAGGGGTTTTAAAGGTTCATGAGGAATGTGGCCGCTTGGAGAGAGGGAGGGTGGGCGGTCAGTGGCCTTGCTGGTCGGAGCTTTCCCACCAGCCTGTGTTAGGCCTTGGGACACTGCTAGTAGAGAGGAGGAGATGATAAGGAATCCACTTATCTCCCTGAAGCCAGGGAGCCAGGGAGTAAGCAGGGAAAGAGTGCTTTGGTTTTAACCCCATATATGCTGGGTTTACTGTAGGGGAACTGACATCAGGGTCGGCATCATTCCTTCACCTTAGGTCTCACACAAGTCTCCCTTCATTATTTCTGGAAACTTACGGGTGTGCCTCCCATGTGTACATGACTGATCCTATGTTCTGCTGTTGCTGCGGAATCCATCTAAGGGAGTCACATCACCGGCTTTCCGTAAAAGCATTGTTACCAGCCCTGAGTCCTAATCCCAGGGCTCCAAAGTGGAAAAGCATAGAGTCACTCAAACAGCACAGCAAGCAGGATTATTTTTTGTTGCTTGTTTTAACAGAGGTAAACAGCAGAATATACAGCTACAACCGTAAAGAACAGTTACCTGGGTGGAGCACGATTAGGAGGTGGGCACTGCTTTTTTTTTTTCCCTTATAAGCTTTTATATATTATTTGTATTTTTAAATGATATACATCCGCATCTTTGATAAAAATAGAGTAAATTTTTACAAACTGGTATAGCCTGACCTTCAGTCCTCACTGCACTGCAGTCAGGCTGTGTGCCATGAAGAAATGAAGCGACTGCCTCTCTTCTCACTGGGCGTCTCGTTTTGTCACCTCGTCCTGAAGCAGCACTGCTTCTGTAACGCACAGAGTTCTTTAGGAAAACTTCTCCTTCAGTTTCTGCCCGCAAAGTCATAATACGGGCTCGTGGTTCCACGGAGGGCCATAAGGATGGCCACAAATTTCTTGAAAAATTTATATACTTGTTTACATGCTGTAGAAGATAGTATAGGAAAGTGCTTAGAATACGAGTTCTGACTTTTGCTTTTAAGATGGAATAAGAGGGACCAGATTTATCCTCCTGCCTAAAACAAAGTACATCAAAGAAAGGCTTTCAAGACACTGGACATCATGCAAAGAAGGACAGTGCTGCCTGAGAAATGGAAACAAATGAACGAGCCCAGCAACGCCCCATTTACTGCCCTGAGAGAGTTTCTACACTGCAGGGCAGGGACAGAGAACTAAAGGAGAAGCCCACTGGACGCCCTGAACTGATGAGACAGAGCTGAGAGCACAGAGAGACCAAGGCAGCTTGAGTCCATTAGAGAGAGTACCAGAGAGGAGAGATGCACAGAGAGAGAATCCCAGAGATCTGTAGAGCGTCCTCCTTGATCAGCATCCGTATTCAAAGAAACTACACAAGGCCTGGGGGAAAAAACCATCCAGGAGGGTTACAGGGACCAGAGCCCAACACTCATACACAGCCAATTTACCCACTGGTCGGACAGGAAGAACTCACAATTCTTCCGCTCCCTCTTACAAGTTGCATGCCCTTGGGCAAGTTACTTAAATGCGCTATGCTTCAATCTCTTTGGCTGTAAAATGGACAAAAACAATGACACCTACCTCAAAGGGTTGGTGTAAGGATTTAAGGAGTTAATAACACACAAAGTACTTGGAATAGTGCCTGATACTTGCTAAATGTTAGCTATTACTATTATCCAACATATTTGGCATTGCTTGGTTAATTACAGAAGTTTATTAAAGTAAAGAATCACCAAAAACTGAAACACAAATACAGTGGGAGAGGTTGCTGATTGTTTCCCAACATGTTTTTCCCTTCTGTCATTGAGTAATTGTGATAGCCTCTAACATAAGGCCCCAGGATCCCTGCCTCCCGGTGTTTATGCCCTTGTGGAAAACCCTCCCCTTGAGTGTGGGCTGGACCCAGTGACTTGCTTCTAACAAACAGAATACAGCAAAAGTCACTTCTGGGTTTAGGTTACAAAAAAGTTCTGGCTTGTGTCTTGCTCATTCTCTTACTTTCTCGCTCACCACACTGCCATGTTGTGAGCTGCTCTGTGGAGAGGGCCACCTGGCAAGAAACCAATTTCCCTGGCAATAGCCAGTGAGGACTTGATGGCTACCAATGGCCCTGTGAGTGAGCAAGGAAGCAGATCTTCTGAGGCTGCTGACAGCCAATTGAGTGAGCTTGGAAATGATCTTCCCCAAACAAAGCCTTGAGATGACTGCAGCCTTCTGCAAGATCCAGAGCTAGAGGACCCAGCTAAGTTGCATTCAGATTCCTGATCCACAGGAACTGTGAAGTAAACATTTACTGTTTCAAGGTACCACGTTTTGGGGTAATTTGTTAGAAAGCAATAGATAACTATTATAGTAATAGAAACTCTGGTTGTAGCTAAACAAATAGACTACAGCATAAAGACCACATTTCTCAGCCTCCCTGATCGTTAGATGTGGCCATGTGACAGCTGTAGCCAAGAGCACATGAGAGGTGATGTGTTCGATTTCCAGACCAAGGCTAAAAAAAGGTATGCATACTCCATACTCTCTTTCCTATTTCTCTAGTTAAGACAGGGAAAATTAGGATAATGGTGGAGCTACAAGATGGACAAGACTGGATCCCTGAGTTACCATGCGGAAGAGGGCCACCCACTGCCCAGGATCATCCACTGGCACTGCTATGTGAGTGAGAAATAAATTTCTATTGTATCTGACTCTTTATAATTTTGGAGTTTATTTGTTATCACAGACAACTATGCTAATTAACACTTTTGTTTTCCCCCACAGAGGAAGATTTGCCTGAGCTAACAGCTGCTGCCAATCTTCCTCTTTTTGTACGTGAGTCACCACCACAGCAGGGCCACTGAGAGATGAGTGGTGCAGGTCTGTGCCTGGGAACCAAACCCAGGACACTGAAGTAGAGTGTGCTGAACTTAACCACTAGGCTGTGAGGGCTGGCCCTAATTAACACTTTTACATGAAAGAAAAATAAACTTTTCTCTGGAGTAAACTCCTATTATTTTGAGTCTCTGTCACATGAAGCCTAACTTACATCCTTATCAATATATGTACCTTAAGAATTCTATTTTTCCCTAAGTATTTATTGCCGAGTCATTGAGGCCTTTCTTTTGAGTATGTTCCTCTGATTGGAGTTCAGGGTAGTCTTTCTTACATAAACTATACCCCTAGTGCTTTGCTTTGGATTTTCAGTTTCATTCTGTTTGAAGCAGAGACAAAGACCCTTGCAAAGCAAATTAAACGCAGAATCCTACTAGATTCGGGGCTTCAAAAAATTCCTCTAGGGGCTGGCCCCGTGGCCGAGTGGTTAAGTTCGCGCACTCCGCTGCAGGCGGCCCAGTGTTTCGTCAGTTCAGATCCTGGGCGCAGACATGGCACTGCTCATCAAACCAAGCTGAGGCGGCGTCCCACATGCCACAGCTAGAAGGACCCACAACGAAGAATATACACCTATGTACTGAGGGGCTTTGGGGAGAAAAAGGAAAAAAATAAAATCTTTTAAAAAAAAATTCCTCTAATCTTTTATAACTTTACCTTGCCTACACCTAATTCAATGGCTATTTTTATTAGCACTCATCTTTATCTGGTCTTTCCAAAGCATTCTTCTCGGTTTTCATAGAAACAACAACTGTTTTTCTTTGTAGACCCAAGTTTTACCAATTTACATAATTTAATTACATAGTTATGAGCAGTACAATGGATAAATAGCTTGGAAACAAATACAACTGACTCTTGGTAAGCATTCCCTCATCTGGTGAAAGCAGATATGCAGGGGTGAACCCAAGTGGGCCTCCTTGCTGTGACTCTTCAGCATTTCTCAGGGATCAGATGGCATAACTCAGAAAGGGAATTGAGAACATTACTCAAGTGCATAGTGGTTAGGCAGAGCTTCTACTGTACGCACAAGTGTACTTTTCTAGGGACAGAGACCACAGCTGTCATCTAATTTTCAGAGGGACCTCTGATCCCTAAAATGTTAAGCATCATGCCCTAAGCTGAAACCTAATCCATGGGGCCAGGTTGAGGAATAGACACCTTCTCTTCCTATGATTTGCTTCTGGACACTTGTGCCCCTACTTTTCTCTTGAATACTCTTTTCCCCCTAAAAAGTAAATTCATGCAAATAGATGTTTGTGAGCCAGTGACCCCACCAGCTCATCAAAAACAGTCAGACTCTAAATCTCAGTTTAGAATCTTCCAAGTAAATGAGGCCCCCTCACTCCACTCGGGTCAAACGTTCCCCCACTCAGAGAAGTTGACCATGCTGTCCAAAGGAACAGCCCTCATCAGTTTTGATCACTTTACTCTTTTGTTTTGTTTGCTTCATAGCATTTAACACTGACATTGTATTACCTATCTATCTGTCTTCTGACTTCTCCACCAGCATACAAGCTTCCTGAAGCAGGGACTTTATTTCTCTTGATCACCAATGTATCACATGTGCCTAAAACAGTGCCTGGCTCTTATCAGCTATTCCATAATTAGTGAATAAATGATGGAATGGCCTGTTCACATATTTATGTCCCAACCAGACATGTAGGCAGGTATTGTAGCTTATAGAACTTTGCAAATAATGAATAAAAAAAATTATCCTGAACATTGTTCCTGCACAGAGAAAGCCTATGAAAAAGCTGCATCCTGGGATACTCTATTCATACATTTAAAATTAATTAAAATTTAAAAAGACTGTTCTCTTGGGATTAATTTATTTCTACTATGAGTTCCCAGGAGTAACTTGCACATTTTCAAAACTTGGGAACCTATAAGTCCCAAAAGACCACTAGTACATAGTCAATGATAAAATTCTAGCTATTCAGAATATTATATTTGAAGTTTGCTTATAATTTCAATGTCAGATTTCCCACTCAAGACTTCAAGGGAAGTCTGTTGTTGTTTTTTTAATGTGAAATTAATTAATTCAAGTAAGGGTAGAAAATATATTTGTGCACTAAAAGAAACCACATACGCAAGCTTTACCCTACAGCAGCCACAAATTTCGAAACTTGGTACTACGTAAAAGCCTTTTAAACTACATTTTAATTTTCCCCAGGAAATGAATGTAAAAATGTTAATCTCAAAAATGAAAGGATGAAATAAGAACAATAACAAGGAAATACGGAGAAGAAATCAACTGTGATTTAGAATGCAGGAGGCAATTTCACAATATATAGAAATACCGAGTTATTATGTTGTACACCTGAAACTAACATGTTATATGTTAAAAAAAAAAAAAGGAGGCAAGTCACAGATATTTAGAACAATACTCACATAGAAGTTTTTAATGATTGGAGACTAATAATTTCTCTCCTTACACTGTAGCACTTCTCATGGCCCTATAAGGAAATAGAAATGATCTTTCTCAAACTTAGTCATCTCCCAATTTCCAGTATGTCCTATTTACCACTCTGAAGGGAAGAAAATTGAACCATCAGTCAGATTTTCTTCTGACTGGTCAAGTTCACTAGAGCAGTGGTCCTCAAAGTTTACGGAGCACTAGAATCACTCTAGGTTTGTTAAAACACCGATTCCTGGCTCCCTCCCAGAGTTTCCGATCCAGCAGTTTTAGGGTGGCTCCCGATAATTTGCATTTCCGGTAAATTCTCAGATGATGCTAAATCTGCTGCCTGGGCTGGGAGAACCACCACCCTGAGGCTCCCAGGAAGGTCGATTTACAAGTGCGACCACTGCAGTTCAAGTTTAGAAAAGCTAACAACCACAAAGATAAAAACTACACACTCGCACACAAAAGCAAACTCCTCTGAGTCTACAGATATCCCCGTTTGGTTTGCATAGATTGATTTACCAGCCAGATTCCGGCGGTTAAAAACTATAGAAAAGGACAGTCTCCGGGACGAGAAATATTAGCAGTTGTCTGACATATAGGAGGCTCCGTCGCTTGAGTGGGAAAATGCCTCCGACATTCCCTTCAAAGGAAATGTCACCTATTGCCCTGAAGGCAGAGCATCCTGTCTTGGGGTGTCTCCCCAAACACGGTAAACCTGCTTCGTGTACAAGACTCTGGGCTACAGACGTCATCGCCCGTTAAAAAGCAAAGAAACGAAACCCCAACACGCCGGCGCTCAGTACCTGCGCCACCTTCGCGCTCTCCCTTCCCACCCGGGGTCTAGCGGCGGGGGAGGAGCCCCGACCTCGCGGCGTCACGTGACCGCCGAGGGCCGTGCGCAGCCAAGTCGCGCGATTCGCCGTCATATCAGCTTATGCCGCTGGCCCCTGATTGGCGGGCGGCTCTGGCCGCCAGGAGCGTGGGGCCTAGCTCCGCCCCTCCAGGCAGCGCCCTCTATTTGACAGCGGCCGCGGAAGTGCCCGGGCTGCGTGGGACCAGGCAGCGGCTGGCTCGGCGGCGAACCCTCTCTAGGTAGGGATGGCAGGAGGGGGGGGCAAAGGAGGCAGAATGCGCCAGAGCGGGGTGGGAGAGGAGAGGAAGAGAAGGGGATGGAGAGAAATCAGCAGGATGGGGTCCAGGTGGGGACGTGCGGCGTGCGCCTGGCCCTGGGCAACATTCCGCAGGCGTCTGTTGAATGCGTCGTAGGTGTCGGGCACTGGGCGGGCGCAGGGGCACTGACCCGACTGAAACTGACCCGAGGGCTCCTGCGCTGACCGTGGCAGAGACTGGCAGGCAGCTGGGCAACCTGAAAACGGGCTGCGAGGGCTGTGATGGGCGAGTGCGGGGCGCAGGGGACGCACGCTGGCCCAGGCTGGAGGCAGGGGGGTTGCGACCAGAGACCTCTGGTTTAGGGTCGCTGCCTGGCTAGAGGAGCTATTTCAGGGCGCTGAGGAGGCCTGGACGTGAAAGAAATACACACGGATGGGCGTGAAGAAAATGAAGTATTTGACGTTGGCCGTTGCGGATCTCTTGTCCAAGGGAAGTCTGTCCACTGAACACTAATACTTTACTTTGTGACAGATTTTATTTTATCTTTTTAAAGAGCGAAGGAATTAGGCGGAAGGACTGGTCATTATCTGTGACTTCTACCATTGTAGTGCAAACTCCAGTTACTGCAACGTAGTTAGGATGGAGGTGTAGCAATCCACTGTTTGGGGAGACTAGAAGAGAAGGGAATTTATTACTTTAGCACTGGAGAAGGAAAAATCACGTCAACTAGCTTCCCTATGTAATAGCAGAGTAAATTTTGAGATGGTAGGGGGCCGCCCCGTGGCAGAGTGGTTACAGTTCGGATCCGGGGCGCAGACCCACTTTACTACCAGTCATGCGCTGAAGGCATCCCACAGGTGAAATTTTGGGGGAAGATTAGCACAGATGTTCCCTCAGGGCTAATCTTAATCAAAAAAAAAAAAAAAAGAAGAACAAGAAGGTTGTCAACGGATGTTAGCTCAGGGCAAATCGTTCTCACCAAAAAAAAAAAAATTGGAGATGGTACAAGAGAAGAAAACATTACCTCGAAAAGTTTGGGGTAGCCGGGTGTTGTTAGCCAAAACCTTGTAGTAGGTTACCTGTCCTCATATCACCATCGTTTCTTTTTTTTTTTTAATTTGTAATGTTACTCACCCAAAAAAATCCTAAATATGTGACCCCTGATCTTTTTACAGAGTGCTTTTTCGTTTGTTATGTAATGTAATTAACATGAGAGACATAATTTTCCATTTGCATGTGTAACACCTTGAGAGGTAATATAATGTGGTAGCTAAGAGTACATGCTCTGGAATATACATCCCAGCTGTTACTTGTTACTGAACAAGTTATTTAAATACTCCTGCCCTCAGTTCCCCTGTCTATAAAATGGGGGTTATAGAAGTACCTACCTCATAGGGTTGTGAGAATTGTGACGGAATACATAAAAAGTAAATAATACTTTAATACTTGGTTCTCAATAAATGTTAGCTATTATTTCTACTTTTAAGGTAAAGCAAAAAGGTAATAAATGGTAGACTCAGTCATTCTGAGCCTAATTGTGTTGTATTGGGAACTATTTTAAGAAAAGGTTTGCTTCTGCAAAGGTAAAACAATATTGAATAGAAGGTTCTGTTTCAGTCAGAGGTACTTAACTTAGGGTGTGGAGGTGTTAAGAGGCCCCTTGACATTATATGCAAGATTATATGGTAGAATCACTGAGAATTTGCACACTTAAGGAGTGAAGAATTGAGATAATGGTGGGGAGGCAGCGGATCTTGCTTAAAGTTAACGGACTTTGGAACCAGACAGCAGGGGTTGGAATCCCAGCTCCAGAGTTTATTTACTTGATGACGTTGCGCGAGTTACTTGAATTTTCTGTGACCAGCTTCTTCATCTGTAAAATAAGAATAATGCTAGTACCTAACTCTTGGGGTTTCTTGAAGGAATTAAATTAGTTAATATGTACAGTACCTAGTATATAGAAAATATTAATATTAGGTATTACCAGTTATTTTTCAAAGAAAAATCAAATGGCACCTTTTTCTGCCTTAGGTTAAAGGAATTTTGACTCAGCTTTGGCTCCCATGACAGTGATAATAATAGCTCCTATTTATTGACTGCTTCCATGTGTCGATGATGCCAAAAGTGTATGTAGTTAGTCCCTAAACCTTATGACAATTCTATGACATACATATGTCATCTCCATTTTATAGATGTGGGTTTGAATATAAACTTCAAAATCGAATTGCAGTGTTTCCATCATATTGTTGTTGATTTCAGAAGATTTTGTGTTAGATGTCAGAAATTACAGCAGTATATTCACGAATACCTAATTCCTACACTCAGCAAATACAATTGAAACCAAAATTCTAAAAACACTTAGAACAGCCTTAATTTCACATATCCAAACTGCCTCTAGATTGACTGAGGTGCATTTCCTCCTCCCTCCCAGGCACTGGTTTGCTGTTGTAGCAATTTTGTACGGAGAATATACAGATTAAAACAATTAACATGATCTTCAGGTAAAAGCAAAATTAAAGAGTTTTTTAAAGTTAAGGACTGAGATCTTATTAAAGTTTTTGCTTATATCTGATATTAAAGATTCTTGGTTAATGTTGGAGTTCCTTTTGATTGCGCCATGCTATTCCAGGTCCTGGATTGGATTAGGGCTGTGTGGCACTGTGGGTAACAGACGGATTAGTCCATCACCTCTTGGCAACCTCGAGTGGTGTCGAAATGTCCTTTTCAATTGTTAGGTTTTTCTTCAAAATTTATGTTTCCAGTCATCACTTACTTAGTGTCTTTCCCCTGCTACACTATTTCCCTTGACAGTTTCTGCCTCTTACGCTTCAGCTTCAACGACCACTAGACTCACTTTTGAACTTCAGATTCATATTTGCATGTTGCCTATTGCTTATGTCTGGGAGCCCAGATGAGCCACAGGCAATTGGATTTAAGACCCAAACTGAACCCGTCACTCCTCACGCACGCCCTGTCCCTGTCGCTCCGAAATCTCCTGGCTCTCCCAGCATTCCCTATTTCCATTATAATGACGTCACCATCCACTCGGACAAGCTAAAATCTCACGGTCATCCTAGGTTTCTCCCTCTTTCGCATTCTAGTATCCAATCAGTTTTCAAGTCCTGTGGGATTTTTTTTTACTTGTTACATCTCCAGTGAGCGCGTCTATTCCCCTAGCTCCTGCCTGAGGTCAGGCTGTCATCTTCTCTGGATTAGTCTACCACCAGAGCAACCCAGCTAGTGTCATTCCTGACGGAATGGTTTTTATGAGCTAGGGGTCTGATTATACCTCCTTCCTGCTCAAAAGTCTGTAGTGTCTCCCCATCATGAATAAGGGAAAATCCAAACTCCTTAGCAGGGCAGCAGGTCCCTCCAGTCTCACAGCAATTTCCTTTGACCAGGTTCACCCTGGAACATTTTCTTCCCTCTGCCTCACTGCTGTCGCACTCTTCGGCACCTGTCAGCCACACCCAGTGAGCCATGAATGTACAGCATGACTTTCCATGCCTTCACCATTGTTATTTCTATTTGAAATGGCTATCTCTAACCTTTTGTTTCTGGTAATGGTCTTCAAAGGCCAAATCAAATGTTTTCACTGTGAAGCCTTATACTGTGAGCTGAGGTAGTTGTGTTGTCTTTTCTGACTGCATGGAATTTGTGTAGATGCCTTTATTATAGCACTTGTCATATTGATGTAATTATTTGTTTCTCTAGTTGCCTTACCTTTAAGATGGATTTAGACTATATCTTTTAAATCTTTTTGTATGCTCATTACCTAAAAGTAGTGCTTGATAATTGTGATTCGAATGAATTAACAATATTTGCTGAAGGATATATGTCAATATCTGGCATTTGGCATTAATTAATTAAAATTTTCTTTTAGTGCTAAAGTGAGAAAAAATGCTTGCTACTCATATCACCAACAAGGGGCTAAACACCCTAATTCATAAAGCGCTTCTAGAATTTGATTTTAAGACTAAAGACTCAGTGGGGAAAATGGGCAAAGAATAAACACAGATAATTCACAGAAAAAAATATAAATTATTCTGAATATATGAAATGATACTCAGCCTCACTCATCATAAGATAAATGTGAATGAAATATACACTGAGCTACCATTTCTTTGCTATTGATTAACAAATCTTCAAAAGTTTGGTGATACTCTCTGTTGGTGAGATTGTAGGGAAATCAGGAGTATCCTACATTGCTGTGGGCTTGCAAAGTCACGCGTTTCCTCTGGAGAGCAGTTTAACAGTATCTCCCAAAGTTAACCAATGTAGTTAGTCTTTGACCTAGCTCTTGTAGAAGTTTACCCAACCCAGGATTAATCACCGTAAAACTGTTTGCAGCAGCAAAAGATTAGTATCTGTCCACTTATCTATTTGTGGGTTAAACAGCAGTGAAGTCACACAAAGGAACGTAGGTCCACAGTCCCTAGCCACAGTTTCAAAGTCTGGAAAAAGCCCGGAAAACCAAGAGTTTTTTGTTTTTTTAGAGTTTGAGACTCAAACTCATTTGATAGCAAAGCCTGACTCCAACTGACTGAGGTGCCCACTGTGTCTTGATGCTCCTGCCGGGTACTCCTGCCTCTGCTGTTTGCTGGTACTGTTGTGTTACTTTGGGTTTAATTGCATGTAAAGATATTGAAAAAATAGTTAAAGTAGCCCTATGACTAACAGAATGAATGGAAACATCTGTCGTTCATAGTAGCACGGAATGTGGGGCTGTCATAGGAGCTTGTGCATGGTGTGTCTGCAAGGCAGACTGTGCGAGCAGACAGCGTGGTAACACCCACCATGTGTGACTTAAAGAACAGAAGGACAGATTGCTGAAGTTTTACACTGGCAGCGAGGACCAAGAAGTAATGAAAACCAGGAAACCACTGCACAGGACAGAAAATGAGGATCCTAACCATGTTTTGATTAAGTGAACTTGATAAGGAAGTAAATAAATGCCACTGATTGCTTTGTTGATCATGAAGCAGCTGGAACATATCAAGAACTGCTGCTGACGATGAATGTTAGCATTAAGGGAGGATTCAGAAATTTAGGAAGGAGTGTGATGAAAATATCTGAAAGTATGGTGAAAATTGTTGTGCTGACCGTGAAGCAGCTAAACGTTACCCTGATGAATTTGCTAACACAATATCTGATGAAAACGTGAGAGCTGAATAAATTTGCCATGGTGATAAAATAGTTCTATACTTGCTTTTCATTCCTGGAAAACATTATACCGCAGGAGAAGCACCAGACTGTAATCCGAAGAAAAAGTTAACTATTCTGGAAGGAGCCAGTGCTCCAGACACATAGAAGATCAAGTTGGAAGCAATTAGAAAAAGCCAGCATCTACAGTTTTTGAATGAGCCTCACAAAATACCTGGGCATCTTATTGCAAACATCTTTAGGCTGGTTCAGTAACGCCTATGCTGATGGCACAAGTTCTAGGCAGGCTGGACTGAAAGACAATGGAAGATTTTTAATTATTCCTAGGTAACTCTTTTATACATTCTCCTCAACTTTTTGTGAAAAGTAATGTTTTTAGCATTTACTGTCCCCCCGTTGTGACTGTAATACCTTTTTCACCAAAGAGTGTGACACTAGCAATCAAAATTTCCAGTAAGAGCTCACTCATAAAGATCTTGTGTTCAAATCGCTGAGGCATGAAGTGATATTGATGAATCAGTGTTAATAAATGCTTAACATTCTAGCTGACAATGAAGCTTGAAAATGAACCTGCAGATAAAGATTTGGAAGGATTTTGTGTCACCAGTGAGAAGGTGATACCTGACTTCATTAATTACACCATGTATTTTAACAGCCAAAACCAGAAATAAGTCAGGAGAAGCTGACATTGAAGAAATGCTGAACATTGATCGTGATGCTTCTGTTATGCCTTCCTTGGATGATGGGGAAATTGCTGAAAGGTGGTTAAACACACTGAAGCATGAAGATAGTCATGATACATTAATGATGCTGACAACAACGACTACATTGTGAGCACAAAAGGAAAAATGGCTGAAGGCATTATGGTATGCAATTAAACAGCAATCACAGAGGCAGAAAAACGGTAATAAGACAGATGACATTGGTAGAAATCTTTTCAAAAAGCCATCTTGGGTAGTGTTGCGTCCTCTCTTGGGAATCCTGATCCTGGATCACCCTCAATGTCTGATTCCAACCTGATGGGCCCTTCTCTCTAAGATCCTCAAACAAATAGACGTAATAAGTATTTATTGCACATGTATAAATACATACTTACACAGATATTTAACTTTGGTATGTATTTGAAAGTTTACTGAATATCTTCCTTTAAAAATAGAAGTAATAAAGTATTTATAGTCTGTACAAATTCTATTTTTCATTTATCAGTTAATTACTACATAAATTATTACCATACAAATGAACTGTAATACTATTTACAGTATGTATTTATCCCACTTAATGTGAATTTCATACATTTTTCTAAACAAATATTAATATATTTAACAGGATAATGTTATGACCTTTGAAAAATCTAGAAATTCTGAGTTCCAAAATACACTGATGCCAAATGTTTTAAGAAAGAATAGTAGACCTGTACAATAAAAAAGGGGGAATTGGGGCCGGCCCAGTGGTGCACTGGTTAGGTTCACACATTCTGCTTTGGCGGCTGGGGGTCCACCAGTTGAGATCCCAGGTGCAGACATGGCACTGCTCATCAAGCCGTGCTGTGGCAGGCATCCCACATGTGAAGTGGAGGAAGATGGGCACGGATGTTAGCTCAGGGCAGGAGGGAGTGTCAACCGTTGGCACTAACAAGAGCCTGACCATAAAACTTCAAAGGAAACACTGAAGCACGTCCACAGAGACTTTGAAAAGCTCTGACATTTTCTTAGAAATCTAGAATGATTTCCATGAGAAGGGCTGTGCACCTACCCAAGAAACATGGGAGATGGCTCTACTCTCTTACTTCTGGCTGACTTTGAGGGTCTGTGCAAGCAGGAAGTGAGGGCGAAGTCAGAGTTGTAAACTGCCCACAGAAGCATTAAAAGCATGGCCCAACACCTGGCACCTCAGCACAGGCTGAGAGACTTCTTGGTTCAAGACCTTTAAGGAGGGGCCGGCCCAGTGGTGCATTGGTTAAGTTTGCATGTTCTGCTTCTCGGCGGCACAGGGTTCACCAGTTCAGATCCCAGGTGTGGATATGGCACCGCTGGGCAAAAGCCATGCTGTGGTAGGCGTCCCATATATAAAGTAGAGGAAGATGGGCATGGATGTTAGCTCAGGGCCAGTCTTCCTCAGCAAAAAAGAGGAGGATTGGCAGCAGTTAGCTCAGGGCTCATCTTCCTCAAAAAAAAAAAAAAAGACATTTAAGGAAATCTGTTCAGTCATCACCAGCAGAGACTTCAGTATCTGCATACTACAGAGAGTACAGGTGTTATACAATTAATCTGGGAAAGTCACTTAAATAAGCAGCAACAACAGCAACATGAAACCTGGGAGGAGGCCCACGGGGAATCTGATGTCTAGGGCTGCCACATTATGTTATTTATGGAATTGTTCCATTTTCCACAAAAAATTATGAGACATACAAGCAAGTAGGTATGGCCTATACACACACACAAAAGCAGACAATAGAAACTCTCTCTGAGAAAGCCCAGACATTGGACTTAGTAGACAGAGACTTTAAATCCACTACTACAAGTATGTTCAAAGATCTAAAGAATGCTGTGTCTAAATACCTAAAAGAAAGTATGAGAACAATTTCCCACCAAATAGAGAATCTCAAAGTAATAGAATTTATTAAAGATAAATAAATAAATAAGAATTCAGGAGGTGAGGGGCCGGCCCCAGGACTGAGTGGTTAAGTTCACGTACTCTGCTTCGGCGGCCCAGGGTTCGCTGGTTCGGATCCTGGGTGTGGACATGGCACCACTCATCAAGCCATGCTGAGGCAGCATCCCACACAGCACAACCAGAAGGACTCACTACTAGAAATATATACAACTATGTACTGGGGGGCTTTGGGGAGAAAAAGGAGAAATAAAATCTTTAAAAAAAAATTCAGAAGTTGGGGCCGGCCCCATGGCCAAGTGGTTAAGTTCATGCGCTCCACTGCATGCGGCCCAGTGTTTCGTTGGTTCGAATCCTGGGCGCGGACATGGTACTGCTCATCAAACCACGCTGAGGCGGCGTCCCACATGCCACAACTAGAAGGACCCACAATGAAGAATATACAACTATGTACCGGGGGGCTTTGGGGAGAAAAAGGAAAAAAAATAAAATCTTTAAAAAAAAAAATTCAGAAGTTGAAAGTATAATAACTGAAGTTAAAAATTAACTGTCAGGCTTCATGTCAGATTTGAGCTTACAGAACAGAGAATCAAAGAACTTGAAGATAGGTCAATTGAGATTTATCCAGTCCTAGGAACATAAAGAAAGAATGAAGAAAAATGAACAGAGGCTCAGAGACTTGGGGGGCACCATCCAAAATACCAATATAAGCATAATGGGAGTCCCAGAAGGAGAAGAGAGAGAAATGGGCAAAAAGTTTATTTTAAGAAATAATGGCCCCATACTCCTCAAATTTGATGAAAAATATTAATTTACACATCCAGGAGGCTAAATGGTATGAGCTGTGGGGTTTCTTTTGGGGATGATAAAAATATTCTGAAATTGGATAATGGTAATGATTGAACAACTATGAGAATATGCTAAAAACTCCTGAATCATACTCTTTAAAATGGTGAATTTTATGATATGTGAATTGTATCTCAGTAAAGCTATTTAATTAAAAACAAAGAAAAGGAGGATGTTCTTTATATAGAGAGGGACAGATCTCTAAGCTATGTTGTTAAAAGAAAAGAGAAAGGAACAGTGTATATAACTTGCCACTTTTTGTAAGAAAGGAGGGAAATAAAACCTTGTAGTTTGATCTTACATTTAAAAACGTCCTAAGGATTCAGGGGCCAGCCCCCGTGGCATAGTGGTTAAGTTTTCATGCTCTGCTTTGGCGGCACAGGGTTAGCAGGTTCAGATCCCTGGTGCAGACCTATGCACCGCTCATCAGACCATGCTGTAGCGGCATCCCACATACAAAATAGAGGAAGATTGGCTCTGTGACAATCTTCCTCAAGCAAAAAAAAAAAAAAAAAATCCTAAGGATTCATAGGAAACTAATAAATATGGTTTCTCAGAGGGCTAGAAGTGGGATGATTGTGGTGTACAGAGACATGTATGGAAGCAATATTTCTCATTGTATATCTTCTTATGTCAATTATTTTAAACCACCTGTGTCTATTATTTTTTTTAAAGACTTTCTAAATCTCTGGGGAATCTAGTGGGGGAAGTGGGCTACAATTAAAACTTTCTTTCCTACAGGTTATTTTATTTCATAAGTGAATGTTTACTTACATGCCATTTATATGTAGCAGATAAAGGCCATTTGAATACCTGAAATCTAATTTGGATAGGCGGTTTCCAGACTGGTTTTTTTTTGTTGCTATTGTTCAGAAGTTTTACTTATAAATGAGAGATGTTGTTGAACTATAGAACAGGATCATGAATATAGAATAGACTTAAAATGTACCGAACTGACTAAAGTTTCTCTAAAAATTTAAGCATCTAGAGCAGGAGTTGGCAAACTTTTCTTTTAAAGGGCCAGCTAGTAAATATCTTAAGCTTTGCGGGCCGTTCTGTGGGCCACGTTTGCCAGGCCCTGATCTAGTATATTGATTAGGGGGTGAGGGATAAATGTATTCTGGTTCTTAATGCCAAGAACCTGTTTGCCTTTGTTCTGTCAATGGGGGACAGAACAAAGTTTCCTTCTGTCACAAGAACAGATTGTCCCTGACTTCTCTGCTTATGGTGACAGCATGGATGCCTTTTAGGAAATTTATCTTATGTCTCAGCACTGAAGCACGAATCTCTGAAATATGAGTCCTTTTAGGAGAGAGATGCCACTGAAACTTGTAGCTGAAGGAGTAAAACATTTGCCTAAGTACCTAGTTCCTGCTCTTCCACATCTTGACTACTTGCCATGTTGCCCTAGGACATACTAGAAAAGAACACTAAGGTGACCACTAAGTGGACTTACACCACTTACCAGCTTGATGACCTTAGAGAAAAAACTTCCTGGGCCTCAGTTTCTCTAACTGAGTTCTGGTGTCCCCACGCATAATAAGAAGAGATTGGACTAGAGATGATATTTAAGATCCCTTCTGGCTCTAAAGATGGCATTTAGGGGAGTCTGGTAGCAGCGGACTTACACTACATGGGCTTATTAAAGCAGGAGCTTCAAGGACAGCCATGCACCACATAAGGACAATGGAAAAGGACAGACTGCTTATACAACAGTGGTCCCATAAGATTCATCCCATATAGCCTAGGACTGTAGTATAGTATAGTAGGCTATATCATCTAGGCTTGTGTAAGTACTATCAGAGAGGAAGAAATTTTCCTCTCTCCTAGGTTCTTCTGGCTGGTCTAGGAATTAAATTGACATGAGACAGATTAACAGGAAAAAAACAAACAAAAGTTTAATAACATGTATACATGGGAGAAACTCAGGAAAACTGAGTAAGGCACCAAAATGGTTGAAGCCCTCACCTTAAATACCATCCTCAGCTAAAGACAAAAGAAGATGTTGGAGTTGGGGAGAGTCAGTGACTTCATTGGGAAGGAAGGCAATTCACAGGTAGGTGAAAAGGAGCAACGTTTGGAAAGCAAGTGTTTGACCACACAGAAACAGAAGAACACAGAGGGGAGCCCAACAACCAGGTTCTTCTAGGTTCCTCCCTGTCTGCCACCTAGTTCATGTTATGTTAAGGTGATAGCTCAATTCCTGAGGCAGGGTTTTTTGTCTGAATTCTTTTAGGCAGTTAAGTGGGAGTTAACAAGAAAAATTTTCTGAGTCTTGTGTTTCTTTTTCTTTTTCTTTTTTTTTTTTTTACAGAACTTATTTTTGCTCCCCAAAACCCCCCAGTACACAGTTGTATATTCTTCATTGTGGGTCCTTCTAGTTGTGGCATGTGGGATGCTGCCTCAGCGAGGTTTCATGAGCAGTGCCATGTCTACGCCCAGGATTCGAACCAACGAAACACTGGGCCGCCTGCAGCGGAGCGCGCAAATTTAACCACTCGGCCACGGGGCCAGCCCCTCTGAGTCTTCTCTTTCTTAAAAATAATCAGCCTAGGGCCAGCCCAGTGGTGTAGTGGTTAAGTTGGCATGGTCTGCTTCAGTGGCCCAGGGTTTGCAGGTTTGGATCCCGGGTGCATCGAGTCATGCTATGGCAGGGTCCCACATACAAAATAGAGGACAATTGGCAACAGATGTTAGCTCGGGGCCAATCTTCCTCACAAAAAAAAAAAAGACATTTGGGAGAAAAAAGTCAGCCTAAAATAATCCCCTTGTTAAGGAGACACATTTTGGGATGGGAAATTTTGTTCCCCTTCAGTACAATCTGTGCTGTTCACACAATAATGAAATCACCTAGCAACACATGACTGTAGTGTTTGTGAAAAGTGTTTGCTTTGAGAAATGTCATTGTGGGTAAATAATCGTTGCACATGTTTATCTTTTAGGGGCTAAGATGGATCTTGTTCTCAGTGCTGCAGATTATTATTTTTTTACACCATACATATATCCAGCCACATGGCCAGAGGATGACATCTTCCGACAAACTATTAGTCTCCTGATTGTTACAAATCTTGGTGCTTATATCCTTTATTTCCTCTTTTCAACGCTGAACTATTATTTTGTCTTTGACCATGCATTAATGAAACATCCACAATTTTTAAAGGTAAGTGATTTTCTCACCTACTTTCTAACTTACTGTTACGGTAAAAATGACAGTATGATGTTTTTGCGAGATTTTCATATTAAACTGGTTTTAACCATTACACAAAGCTTTGGAAACCAGCCTCAATGGATTAGATATTTTTGATAGGGCTAATCCCCTCTCTCTTTCCCTTAATTTAAACAAATAAATGAATCCAAAATTTTTTTTTAAGACTATAAGTCTGTATCTTGCAGATACATAGACAAGAATTTTTTTTCTTATAGTGATGAATGAATAAATGCACATATTTGTGTAATTATTTTAATGTTTGACTTTCACAAACTGAAATATGTTCTCTATCTGTATATATTTTTGTTTGCCTAGATAGAAGATTCAAACTCAGTAGTTTTAGACTTGTTTACAATCATTTTTCTATTTAAGTTATTTGTATTTGTCAACTGGAAAAAAAAGGGAGGATTGGGATAGAAATTAATTATGAAAAAAGTGATTATTCTGTAAAAGAAATTTAAAATACAGATTTTGTGTGGGAAGGGGGAAAAGTTTCAGAATCTAAAAATATTTATTGCATATGCTCAGTACAAATGGAATGTTTTTCTTACACGCCCATTTCCACATATTAAAATTTTAATAGAAACAGTTTGGAGGTAAGCTTCTTCATATAAAAAAGATTTTTTTTTTTTTTTTTTTTTTTTTTTTTTTTTGCTGGGGAAGATTTGCCATGAGCTAACATCTGTTGCCAGTCTTCCTCTTTTTTTATGTGAGCCGCCACCACAACATGGCCACTGACAGACAAGTGGTGTGGTCCCACCCCCAGGAACCAAACTTTAACCACTAGGCCATTGGGGCTGGCCCAAAAAAGATTTTTAAAATCCAATTCACAACAGTTTTATACTAGTTTTGTTTAACGTAGATTTTGTGATTTTTAAGTATTGGAAATTTCATTTTCAGAATCAAGTCTATCGAGAGATTATGTTTGCTGTCCAGTCATTGCCATGGATAAGTATTCCCACTATTTTATTGTTCCTGCTGGAGTTGCGAGGCTACAGCAAATTATATGATGACGTAGGAGAGTTTCCAAGTGGTAAGTGAATAATAGATCAGGCACAGAGTGGTTTCTCAAAAGAACCAAACTGCCTGTTTTTCTTTTAAAATAATTGCAAATAGTTCCATTGTCCTTAGTGTTCTACTTTTATATATTCTATCTTGCCCCATATGTGCATTTCATTGGTTTTATCTATCAATTTTAAAGTCTTTGTTGTAGATGAAATTGTGCCTGGGGGATCCGACATAGGCCCTCAAATTTGTTTCCCGTTGTCTTCATTGAATTCAAACTTCTGAAAAAATAACTCAAGTAGTACATGATAATTATAGAAAATCAGAAAATACAGATTTTTAAAAATCAATTATCCTGCTGCCTAGAAACTGTGCATCTTCTGGCATGCGTGCTCCCACTTCTCTATGCCTGTATACTTCATTATTTACAATACAAAAATGAAGCCTTCCTATACATTGTTGGATTGGACTCTGGTTTTGTTTTTCTCTTAGCAATATATATGCCCATGTCTGCATGTCAGTAAATATTGAGTGGCCAGCCTGGTGGTGTAGTGGTTAAGTTCGCGCACTCTGCTTCAACGGCCTGAGGTTTGCGGGTTAGGATCCCAGGCACGGACCTCGCACTGCTCATTAAGCCATGCTGTGGCGGCATCCCACATAGAGTAGAGGAAGATTGGCACAGATGTTAGCTCAGGGTCAGTCTTCCTCACAAAAAAGTTAAAAAATAAAGTAAATAAATATTGACATTATTATAATATATCAGTTATAGTATCTCATTGTACAGATATCCATAGTTTATTTAAATGATCTCTAATTTTTAGACCTTTAGATTTTTCCTCTTTTCCTACTAAAACAGTCCTACAGTGACTAACCTAAATTTTTGTGGAACTCTGAAGTTATATGATCAAGATACATTTTCAGTATCTAGTATCAGAAAATAAGAATAGCGGCCAGCCCAGTGACACAGCGGTTAAGTTCGCACGTTCTGCTTCGGCGGCTCGGCGTTCGTCGGTTTGGATTCCAGGTGCAGACATGGCACCACTTGACAAGCCATACTGTGGTAGGCATCCCACATATAAAGTAGAGGAAGATGGGCACAGATGTTAGCTCAGGGCCAGTCTTCCTCAGCAAAAAGAGGAGGATTGGCAGCAGATATGATCTCAGGGCTCATCTTCCTCAAAAAAAAAAGAAAGAGTAGTAGTTAACATTTATTGAGTGTTAATATGTACCAGCTACAGTTCACAGCTTTTCACATGTATCAGTCCATGTTGTTCTGCATCAATTCTATGAGGTAGGTACTCTTACTATACTCCTTTTATAGGTGAGTAAATTAAATGTACAGACTTTCGATAACTTGCCCAGGTCGCTCAACAAATAAGTGATGGCTCTGGGACTAGAACCCAGCTTGCCAGCACGAGCACCCCTACTCCCTAAGTCAGACGTTATTTGGTTATTTAGAGGAGGGAACAAAAATTATACACTAGGGTGATGCATTGGCTAGGCCTGGGAAAGTGGATAAGATTGTGAGTAAAAATAAAAGGAGGAAGGCATTCTAGATATGTGAAACAGTACGAGTAAAGGCACAGAGGTAAGACTTTCAAGATATGAGAAGGACATTGAGTAAACTAGCCTGGTTTGTACAAGAACAGATAAGGTTGGAAAGATGAGAAAGGGTTGGGTTATGGAGTAGATGCTAGGCTTAAGATATTTAGTGGAAAATAAAATTCTAAGCATGGAGATAATGTGTAAAGGTAAGTTTAAGCAGGTTAATATGAAGGAAAATTATTTAATGGCGTTATTCTCAGAGATTTAAATAATAAAGATGCCTGCGGAGTATTCTTTTTCTGTCTCATAAATATCTTCAGAGTTTAATTAAGAAATATTGTAGGTGGGACTCTTCAAGTTTCTACATGAAGGAAATGTGGAAATGAGCAGATTCTAGAGTCAAGGGGAGATTAATTTATAACGTATTGAATGAGCCCAGACAGGTAGTTTGTAGCGTTTGCGTGTAGGGTCGTATTTTGCACTTAGACATGTAAAAAGCAAATGCTGATCTTGGAAGCTGAATCTCGATTCTGCTCCACCCTGTTGTCTTTTCTAGGCTGGTTTCACCTCGTTGTTAGTGTGCTGTCCTTCCTCTTTTTCACGGACATGCTGATCTACTGGATTCACAGAGGCCTTCATCATAGACTCGTATATAAGGTAGAGTCATTTGCAGGGGAAAGAGAAAAAAATATACATTTCAACACTGTGTGATTATAAACGCTGCTCCCTATTTACAAGGATTTCCTCTAACTATGTTGAATACCTGAGTAGCCATAGTCATGACAGGTACTGGATATATTTTGTTTTTATCCTTCTTTATGGGTCTGGAGGGGTTGTGTTAAAATTTTACTGTTTGGGGCTAAAAAGAGGGCTATTTTATAAAGACATTATGCTAATTTCAAAGGGGTTTTTTAGTTAGTTCATTTCTACAACATGAGTATGAAAAGCTAAGTTGAATCTTGCACTGGGCAAAGTTTGTGGTGCTAACAGTGTCCTTTTCTTCTGTAGCACGTACACAAACCTCATCATACCTGGAAGATTCCTACTCCATTTGCAAGTCATGCTTTTCACCCCTTGGATGGCTTCCTTCAGGGTCTGCCTTACCATATATACCCCTTCATCTTTCCATTACACAAGATGGTATATTTAGGCTTGTATATCTTGGTCAATTTCTGGACAATTTCTATTCATGATGGTGATTTTCGTGTCCCCCAAATCTTAAGGCCATTTATTAATGGCTCCGCTCACCATACAGACCACCACCTTTTTTTTGACTGTAACTATGGACAGTATTTCACATTGTGGGATAGAATTGGAGGCTCATTCAAAAATCCTTCCTCCTTTGAAGGGAAGGGTCCACTTAGTTATGTAAAGAAGATGACAGAAGAAAAGTGCGATGGGCATGCAGGAAATGGCTGTAAAAATGAAAAATTATTCAATGGAGAATTTACAAAGACTGAGTAGATAATTGCCCAATTATTAAATATTTTTAATAAGGAAAAATAATCTATATATAGCCAAGAGACATAGCAAGTAAATGGTATCATTTGAAAATCAGCATTGTGGGTCGTGCTGAGGAATGATCGTAATGGTAGATCAAGGGAAGATGCTGTGAACACCAAGATTTTAACCTCATGCTTAAAATACTAGGTGTTAGTCTAAGGGACAACTTGTATCTTTCTAGCCAGCCGATCTGTGATTTGTATAGCCTCAACAACAATTTTTAGAAAGATAGAGAGAGAATACATTATTGAGGGGACTAGGTTATGTCCTTTTGCCTTAATCCACCATATTCATTAAGAAAAATTCATTGTGCTTAATAATACCAAGACTAAGCACCATAACAAAGAAATACTAATATAAAGATGGTTCCTTGTTTCAGGAATGGTTAAGTCTTCAATGTCAGTATGATTTGTTCAAGTGGAAATACCAGTGTGCGAAAAAATTCTGATATATTAGTGGCTGTGTAAGTGACCTAATTAATAGCAGGTGCAATAAGAGTATCGTCTTCCTACGCATAGGAAGCTTATTCTCTGGAGACATTGTCAAATATTACATCTTGCTGATGAATATATAAATTGAAATTTTACAAAATAATTGATACTCTCTGATTTAATCCAGATCTGGGCTTATTTAACTAAAGATTTTGATGGTTATTGTTTAAAACCATTATTTAATAAGTGTGAAAATATGTGAATCTGAATATAGTTAGAAAGGAAATATGATGCCCGAATAATATATTCGACACTGCTGATTTTTTAATTAAATTGATGCACTGCACTTTTGATATGTTTCAATGTTACAAACCTATAATTTTCTATAAAAGGACATAATTGCCAAATATTTAGGTCTGTCACTGAAGATTAGTTTTGTGACCTTATTCTCCCCTCTTCTTCCCTCACTTCTCCCCACTTCCTCTGCAAAAAGATTTAACATGTACTTTCGTAAAGAAATGTATGTTGTGACGTAAATATATTGGAAAAACGTGGTTTGCAAGGCATTCTATAAGATATTTATATAAAATCAATAAAAGTTGATTATGACTATTATTAAACTGTATCAGTTAAGTATTGTAACAGCACAAAGTATTTGTACAAATTTTATGTCAGTTTGAAACCAGAAATGATGCGGATTGTCAAAACTGTTTTAAAATGTCCCCAAATGCTCAACATCAAAGGAGAAAGAGAGAAGGGGCTATCAGATTCTTTTTATGTCTCCCAACTTTATTAGATTTGAGAGTTTCAGCAAGACACTGGTCATAAAATACAATGCTTGGGATCCGGATGAAAATCTTCTTTCTCTTTGAGTTACTATTACAGTGTTGTTATCTTACCTCAAGATGCCAGTGTACCACTTAGTATTTAGTAACTGGTAAATGCAGCCGAGGGCTTGTCGCTAATCCTCCACCCCATCCCACCCCTGGTACTCCACTTTGCCCAAGAAATAGAAGGAAATTTTTTTTTTTTTTTTTTAAAGATTGGCACCTGAGCTAACAACTGTTGCCAGTCTTTTTTTTCTGCTTTATCTTCCCAAACCCCCCCGTACATAGTTGTATATCTTAGTTGCAGGTCCTTCTAGTTGTGGGGTGTGGGACACCACCTCAATGTGGCCTGATGAGTGGTGCCATGTCCGCGCCCAGGATCCGAACCCTGGGCCGCCGCAGTGGAGCGCACGAACTTAACCACTCGGCCACGGAGCTAGCCCCAAAAGAAGGAAATTAAGAAGTAAATTTTGTTTGCTAATAATAATGACAGCTAATATTTATTGAGCTTTTCCTTTTGACCAGGCACTGTTTGAAGTCCTTGACATGAGGAAACTGGGGCCAGTTACGTAACTTTTCCAAGGTTATTTCTCTCATATAAAGTCCACTGTGGATGTTTCTGGTCTTTCCACAGTCATTCTGAGACCAGGCTCCTCTCATCTTAGGGCTCTGCCTCTCTGAGTCTGCAAAACCTTCTTCGTTTGAAGGAACACATAGGTGAAGAGGGGAAAGTACACTTGGAAAATTTTTATGGGTCGGGCCTGGAAGTGGCACATGTCCCTTGTGCATGTTCCTTTGGACGACACTCGGTCATACGGCCCTTCTGGGTGAAGGAGATTCTGGGAAATGTGCCTGTGTTTCTGGGAGGATGGGGTAGCCAGTTTCTTGAACGGTTTGCCCTCCCTGTCTAGTTTATTCCCCTCTTTTTGAAGGTGCCAATAAAGATATTGAAGAGATGAATGAGCTCAAAAGTGTTTCAAGTTATCCACGCACTGATTGTCTTAGTGTCCTTAATTTCATGACTCCAATTATGAGCGTTAAAGTCCCCTCCAGACTCTTAATACTGTGTAGCTAACAGAAAAGAAATCATTTATGGGGAGAGGGAAGCTTCCTCAAGGGTGTTAGGAAGAGTCAAACTAGTCTTCGCCCTCCCGTCCTTTTTCTTAAGTTCTACTCTTATTAAGCAGGATTATATTAAGTAGTCCTGACATTTTTTGTACACTGCCGCCACATTTTCCTGCTTTCCATTAGAGGGATTCAGAGCATATTCATGGAAATGAGGATCTAAATTCCTTCCTACAGGAATATCAAGTGAAAGGCTTTTTCTGTTGACTTTGAAACATTTATAGCCATAGGACGGAAAGGGAAAATCAAAATTACATTTTCCACTTTTATGGTAGAAATTGGAAAATGGATGAAGTGGGTACAAGCACACATTTCAAAGCCCAGAGACCTCTACTGAGTCATCTTCCTCCGCATCTCCCTGTGTCTGAGTGTGGTGACCTCCTACTTCTCCTCGCCCGGTATCATGTTTCTTTTTCCTCTCATCTTCAAAAAGCCTGGGACAGTTTTGGGAGAGAATTATGAGTTCAGTTTTTGATCCATGGAGTTTCCAGTGCCAGTACATTATTTGTGTTGAGATGATATCTGCAGGAAGATGCGAAGTAGGGAGAAAAATCGAAAACAAAGAGATTTGGAATTAGATAGAAGAAAAATCTGAGGCCATGAGACTGATTGCAAAGGAGAGCATGAAAAAGGACATTCAAAGAAACAAACCAGTGTGGGCAAAAGCACTTCCTTTCTTTGTCTTCCTAACGTCTTCAAACTCAAAAACCCTTGACTGGCAGTCTTATATCAGTACTTACTGATTTCTATCCTTGTTATACACACCCTATTTATTCCTTCAAAGTAGAGACCATGTGTGCATCATCGTTGTATTAAACCACATGTCCTTACAGAATGGTAAATACTTTGCTCAGCGAATTAACGAAATGGTGGAAATGTCATTCTCTTCAATAAATATTTAATCAACCCTTACTAGGTACAAAACACTGCACTAGGTACAAATATTTGATCTGCAGGCTCTTAAACACTGTCTTTTTAACCAACAGTTTGTTTCTCATTTATTCATTAGCTGACATTTGCTAAGTGCCTTGGGGGAGTCAAAAGGGGAAGTAAAGAGGAATCAAAGATGGTCCCTACATCAAGGTTAGACTGTGTCCTTTTTTTCTCACTCAAGGTCAAACCTTCCCCTGGAAGCAAACAAAACCTACAGTACCCTGGATTCTGACTGTACGTGAATCAGTAATATGAGTACTGATTAGAGGGTTGACTGAGTCCATGTGGAGTTATTATTACGTAACATAGTGCTCTGGATACAAAAAAAAGATCCCCAATATTAAATTGGTTGATTACAGACAGAATGACAAACCTAGGAGGGAATCTGTAACTTCCGCTGGAATGTAACTCGTCTCAGAGGAATTATGTAAGCTAAGAACTTGGAGTAACACAGTTTTGAGTCGTGGCTCTGCCACTTACAGATTACTTGCCCTTGGTTTCTCCATCTGTAAATTGATGGAAAACTACCAACCTAATAGGATTAAGTAAATTTAGAAACACTCAATTAGGTGTCAACGGAGGCTATTCATGTAATTGTGCTTACTACCTCTTCTTTCTAGGTTCAATGATTATTCTCATTACACTAGGATAGGCCCTCAGTAGGAATCAATTGCAGGGAGAAAAAGCATAGAAACTTTAAAACTGGAGGTGAAAGACATGAGGTGAACTAGAGATAGGGGGTACAGAGGAAAATCATGTAAGTAAAACTAAAATTGCTACATTATTTACTGTAAATTTCCTTTGTAAGAGTTGAGAGATATCTAAATTACTTGTTGCTAAATAACTTTATTTTAAAATGCATTGCTGGCGCTGGGCTGGTGGCGTACTGGTTAAGTTCACATACTCCACTTCAGCGGCCCAGGGTTCTCCAGTTTGGATCCTGGGCGCAGACCCACACACCACTCATCAAGCCATGCTGTGGCGGCATCCCACATAGAACAACTAGAAGGACTTACAACTATGCACTGGGGCTTTGAGGAGAAAAATAAATACATAAATAAAATGCATTGCTATAACCTATAAGGCCAGTGTACAAGATTTTGAGGTAAAGTAGAAGAAACTTAGCTTCCCTGAAAAGTAAAATAAATTTATTAAGAAACGCAAGAAGGAAGTATTGTGTGAACCATATTGTCAGTGAGCTTTACTGTCAAAACAGAATTTTGATATAAAAAGAAAAATACTTATAAATACTTGTTTTAATCAGTATTTGCCTTATTAAAGTACATTTAAGACAATTTTTCTTAAATCTCTAAGCTCAACTTGGAGATCTTATTAAAATATAAGTTTAGTAAAATTTGTGTAAAGGTAAGAGAAATTACACTTTCATTTCTTTGATTAACAACTAACTCATAAATTTGATCAAATTCCCCTTAGCATTTAACACCATTTACATATTTGATTAGTCATATTTTTCTTAAACATTTGATAAAGAGTTTTAATGTATTTGATTTATCCCCCAAAATGGCAGACTTGTGTACTCGACAGATTTTTGTGAGCTCCTTGACAACTTGTAGATAGCCATACTTAGACATACTTAAGTACAAAATAGTGTAATGATAGCAAAAGTTAGTCACTCAACTTTAAAATATTCATATTATAGACTTTTATTCACTTTTGGTGTCATTTTGTTATGTCTTCCTCTTTTTCAAGATTATAATTTTACTCACTAAGCCAGTTACTTAGATGAAAACTTGGCCCCTGACTTGTGCCACCCAACAAAGAAACAAATGGGAAACTAGAAATCAGTGTACCTGCCGATATTTGGTAGCAACTGTAATGACTTGTCTGTTACTTTGTTAGGATTCTTTTTTCTTTTAATCAACTTAATGGAGTTATAGTTTACATAGAATAAAATGTAGCCATTTTAACTGTACAGTTCAGTGGGCTTTGACACATGTGCATACCGTGTAATCACCATCCCAACCAAGATCTAGAACATTTTGTTCACCAGAAAAAGTTTATTTCCCTTAACAGTCTCTCCCCAGCCCTAGGTAACCACTCATCTACTTTCGGTCACTGGAGATGAATTTTGCCTGTCCTAGAATTTCATATGAATTGAATCAGATATATGTACTCTTATGTTTAGTTTCTTTAGTTTGCCATGTTTTGAGATTCATTCATGCTATTGCATATATCTATAGTTTGTTTCTCTTCATTGCTGAATAGTATTGCATTGTAGTATATCACAATTTGTTTATTTGTGTATCTGTTGATAGATATTTGGATTATTTCTAGTGTGTGGTTATTATGAATAAAGCCGCTACAAACATCTGTGTACAAGTTTTTGTATGGATCTGTGTTTCCATTTCTCTTTGGTAAATACCTATTAATAGATTTTCTAGGTCCTAGGGTAAGTATATGTTTAATTTTATAAGAAACTGTTTTCAAAAGTGGGAACATTTCACTTTCCCATTACCACTGATGAGAATTCCATTTCCTCCACATCCTCACTAACACTTAGTATTGTCAGTCTTTGTTTTTTGCTATTCTAGTAGGTGTGAATTAGTGTCTCATTGTGGCTTCATTTGCATTTTCCTATGACTAATAATGTTAAGCACCTTTTCTTGTGCTTTATGGCTATTTTATATTTCTTTTGTGAAGTATCTGTTAAGTCTTTTGGCCATTTTAAAAATCAGGCTCTTTTTCTTTGTGTTATTGATTTATAAGAATCCTTGATATGTTGGCACAAATCTTTTGTCAGACATGTATTACAAATGTTTACTCCAATCAGTGGCTTGCCTGTTCATTTCCTTAATTATGTTTTTCATAAGGAAAATTATTTAATTTTGATTAAGACCAGTTTATCAATTTTTATCTTTCATAATTATTGCATTTTATGTCCCATCTAAGAAATCTTTGCCTATCCCAAAGTAAGCCTGGAATTCTTTTTTCTGGGAAAGTTTTTGATAATAAATTCAAATTCTTAATAGATATAAAAGGCTTTTCATATTTTCATTTCTTCCTTTGTCAGTTTTGAAACACAGTTTTTCAGGAAATTTGTTCATTTCAATTTTGTTGCCATAAAGTTGTTTGTAACATTCCCCTATTACCCTGTCAATGCCTATAGGATCTATAGTGGTTTCCTTTTTAATTCCTGATATTGATAATTTGTATTTTCTTTTTCTTGATCAGTCTAGCTAAGAGAATATCAATTTTCTTTGTCTTTTTTAAAGAACCAACTTTTGGCTTTGTTGATTTTTCTCTATTGCTTGTCTTCAATTTCATTAGTTTCTGCCTCCATCTTTTTATTTCCTTCTATTTATTTTGGGTTTAAGTTGATCTCTCTTTTTCCCCCCTACTAACTTCTTAAGGTAGAAGCTCAGATGATTGATTTGATTTTTTTCCTTTATAAATACAAATATTTAAAGCCACAAAATTTCCTCCAAAGCCTGCTGTGACTGTATCCCACAAATTTTGATATGTTGTGTTTTCATTATTATTCAGTTCAAAGTTTTTTCTATTTTCAATGAGATTTCTTCTTTTCCCAGTGGTATGGTGGGCTTGTAGTGTGTCAGCTTAGCTAAGCCAGAACTCTGTTTCTCAGAATTACTTTGGCAAGTCATTTCTTGTGGGATGTAGAAGGTGGAAGTGGGACAGTAACCATCTTACATTTTAGTCTTGGGAAGATGGATCAGTCTATGAAGCACTGTCGCTGTTCACTCATGTTGTCACATCTGCTGGCTCACCTGGTTGCCCTGAGTCAGTATCTGGGCCCACAGCAGCTGGAGCTCCTCTCTGGTTATCTTCAGCTTCTCCAGATTCTGGGCCTGATGTGTGTTTAACTCCATGACGAAGGGCTCCAGCCTTTATGCCCTTCATCTCAAAGTTGTGAGAGAATGGAAAGGCGCCATTCTGCCATCATGATTCCAGATCAAAGTCCCAAGTTCTAGGTTGTCCTTGCTGGCCCCTCACACTCACTTCATGTTTATCTTTTCCTCCTGACTTCCTGCTTTGCAGAATTCAAACTCCAACACAAGACACAAGAACAGTCCCCTCATGTGGACCGTGTAACCAGCTTTCACAGCTGCCTGTGGTCAAGTCCTTGCTTCTCTGAAGGAGACTGATCAAGAATTTGGCGCTGAAAGTGGTTCCAGAGGTCAAAACCTTAAGAATTCTTTGAATTGGTCCTGTGTTCGCTGCAATTGGTTCTCTGATTTAATTAGATTTAAAGACACTGATGACCTTTTTTCCCAATATTAAAGGGGATATTGGAAGTCCATGATATGCAGCAGCAAAACGGTTACTTAAATGACCACCTATAGATACCTGTAATCAAGGGCCTATAGAAGGCAAGTCTTTGGAGGACCAAGTGTGTGCTGCATAGAACATTTTAGTGGAAATTAAGTAGCATAATGGGGTTGATTGATTGCTTCTAAGTGTGCTGAGAAACTTGGGCAAAGAAAGTGACGAGTTCATGACTTTAAATTCCCAGTTCAGGGTTCAATTAAGGAACCCAAAAGCTTGTATGATTGCCCTAAAATAAACCGTTATCTCCTATAGTTGTAGACTTCTGAAATCCACCTAAAAGTTTAATTGTGCAGGTAGCAAATCAAATTCCCAATCTTACTGAGTTTTGTATGTTAAGTTTATGGTGTTGATTGGGAAGAAGTAGGACTCTGAAAATGAGATAGAGGTATTCAAGGGTTCTGCACTCCAATTCTAGTGTGTGTGTGTGTGTGTGTGTGTGTGTGTGTGTGTGTGTGTGTGTGTGTGTGTGTGTGTGTGTGTGTGTGTGTGTGTGTGTGTGTGTGTGTGTGTGTGTGTGTGTGTGTGTGGTTTCCCCACACCAACAAGCAATTCTCTGACACCAGCTGGGTGTCCTACAATTGAACTCAATCCTGACACTATCCACCTGAGATGGCATCAAATTCCACAGGTTAAGGGCTCTCTCCCACAAGACTACCCTCCACTTCAGATGCCAGTCACAAGCCCAGGTTGTTACCTGTGCTTCTGACCAACTGGCTACAGATCAGAGGTCCCCGTGACCCCCTCCTGGCGTTCCATTAACTTGCTAGAGTGGACTTAAGATGCCAGTTGGAAGTCCAGGTTATAACTTATACTTCTGACCAACTGGCTATAAATCAGAGCTTCCCACAACCCCTCCTTGGGTTTGATTAATTTCCTAGAGTGGCTCATAGAACTCAAGAAACCCATTTACTCACTAGATTACTGCTTTATTACAAAGCATATCAAAGGATATGAACCAACAGCCAAATGAAGAGATACATAGGGCAGAGTCCCAAACAAAGGAGCTTCTGTCCTTGTGGAGTTTGGGGTCAGGCATGGTGGCACGTGGATGTGTTCTGATTCCCCAACTGGGAAGCTCTCCAAACCCTCTCCTTTTGGATTTTTAATGGAGGCTTCATTACATAGGCATGATTGCTTAAATCATTGGTCATTGGTGATTGATTCAACCTCCAGCCCCACCCTCTCCCAGGAAATCAGGGGATGGGACTGAAAGTTCAGTCCCTCTAATCACACGGGTGGTTCTTCTGGCAACCAGCCCTCCTCCTTAGGAGTGTCCAAAAGTCACATCATTAACATTACAAAAGACACCTTTATCACTCTCATCACTTAAGAAATTCTAATGATTTTAGGAACTCTGCTGGAAACGAGAGGAAGACTCAGTATATATTTCTTGCTATAAACCACAACATCACAGGTATATAGGCAGATTTTGATGAAACTGAGGACCTTGAACCCAAAAATTCTTCTGAGACTCCTGTGGCAATAGAAGAGAAAACTGTGTAGTAGGCAAATTGTATGGGGCAGCACCGTTTCGCAGAAAGAGATACAGCATAAAACTAATATGGGTTCAGATACTGGTTCTGAGCTTATGTTTTTTTCCCCTTAAATTTAGGGATTAAACATTTCCAGTATTGTAAATAGCTGCCATTATTAAATAATTATTCTGTGCGGTACTTTGTGCAGATCTCTTTATGTGCGTTATCTTATTTAATCTTCCCAAAAACCTATACTTTGCTGATGAATAAATTTGAGACTAGGAAGGGAAGGTTAAGGTAATTTGCCCAAAATCACAAAGCAAATATAAGGTGAAGTCAGGAGTTGACCTCAAGACTTGAACTCAGGTCTGTTTAATTTCACAGCCTTTGGTTATGTACTAGGTACGCTGCCATACCGAAGGATGAGCTGACATGACATTCACAAAGCGCCCAGATCAATGTCTGATGCCTAGCACTCTGTAAGTGGTTGTCATTGTTAGTCAATCTAAATCTGCTAACCAGAGCCCCTTTACCATTTCTTCTACTTCCCTCAGGTGATGAGGGTCTGAAAACTCTGTTCAGCTCTCACTACTATCAGTCTCTTTCTCTAGGTTAAAGGCCCTATGAGTAATTCACACACAGAGGTGAATGACTAACATCTTAACCCTTCTTCTAGAACCTTCTATGGAATCACAAAATGTTAGCCCTCTGGAGGACATAAGGGATCATGACTTCAACCCTTTATTTGCAGAAGAAGAAACAAGTCCAAAGAGATAAGGTGAATTATTCAAGGTCACACTGTGAGTATGTAGGTTGGGATAACTCTGTTGAGAAGGTTAAGAGAAAGACAAAACATCAGTAAAGCAGGTGTTCAAATTCCCTCCAAAGCAACTACGAGAATGATGTCATGCAGGACAGCTCCAACTGTAAACTTTTTTACATGCTGGAGTTGTGGAGAAAGTGATGCCTTGATGAGTGTGAAATCGCTTATTGGGCGGTTATGGGTAATCCTTACAAAATTCTATTGTTCCAAGTACCATCCTGTAGGAAATTAAGGGATTTGCTTATCAGATTTCTGGATTAAGGGCTGGCATGAGAGATTCCCATCCCTGCAGGTATGCTAAGCTCACAGCTGCTTGAGTAGTCATTAGAAATTAGGTGCTTTGTGATGGAGAAAGGCCTGTGTTGGGCTCACCCTTAGGACTTGGTGTGGACCAAGAACAAGGACTCAAAGTTGTATGGAAGGGTCTCTGCTCTTCCTCGTCCTGTCTTCCTCTTTCTCAATAATTCAATCCTAAGCCATCAGATGGGGTCAAGTAAAGAAGACTTCCATGTCAGTGACAGCGGCCCGGGAGCTGGAGCCCAGCAGTTGAGGGGGCCTTTGTGCTTCATGCACTGTTCAGTATATGCATTACACCTCAAAAGGGATAAAAGTTTAAAAATATATTTAATTGGTGTTTAAAAAATAATGAATGAAGAACTCATCGGGTGGTGTTTTAGATAAGGTAGCTCAGGAAGCCGTCTCCGAGGAGGTGACATTTGAGCAGAGACCTGAATGAAAAGAAAGAGCAAGCCAGGTGGGTATCTGAGAGAAGAGTATTCGGTGTGTTTGAAAAAGAATAGCAGGCCTGCTGTGACCTGAGCCTGACAAGATCTGGAAAGGTACAGAATTGGGAGGAAGGTTATAAGGACAGAAGTTAGGAAGGCGAGGAGGCCAGAAGAGGGACCAGGTGTGTTTGAGTGGCCTGGAATATAATTTAGAAAGAATTTGAAATAGAACGTTTGACGACAGCACTGCAATGTTGCGTCAGTCTCAAAAGTATAGAAATCTTCACATCTCTGTCTTATCGGCAGTCAGAACACAGTGGGGCCCTGTACAACCATGGACAGCTGACTGACCGCTCCAGGTCTGCGTTCCTCACTTGTCAAAGGAAGAGCCAAATTTTCTCTCTCTTCCTTTTCTCATGAAATGGCCTTACACATTAGACCTTAGATATATGAATGAATACTGATAACTGTGCAAAACACAGACATTAAAATTACAGTCGCTTTGAAAGCCTGAACTAAAGGAAGTATAATTTCGGGGGAATATTCTTTGTGGTAGACTCTGAAATCGCATTCTTCCCAGTGGGTTTTTTTCTCCCGTTTTGTTGGTTTTGTTTTCTTTTTCCTGGCTGAGGCTGAGTAGTTTCTAGGATCAGACTGTAGGTGGAGCACTTAGACTTTTCCCCACGTTCCAGCAGTAAAAGCAGGAGCATCAGCACTTCATGTCTAGACAGAAGACGTGCGTGGAATCCTAAGATCTTCAGACTGGAGGGCTCTGAAAGGTCATCTAGTCCCTCCCCGTCTTTAGAAAATCTTGCTCCTCCACCAGCCTGGCATACTGCATCTTCCCTGCTATGTTCCTTTAACTGCGTTTAAAACCCCACTGTTCTGTTCCCAGCCATTTATTTTAGGCTCAACAACAACAAAATACACAAAACAACAACCCCCAAATAGAATCCAACATGTGCCTGTGCACACACCCCTTCCCCATGGGAGAACATACCGCTCTTGATGCTGCGTGATATCGGAGCAGCCTCTGCCCTCTGATGGTGCAGTATATGTCATCTGTGGATTCTCAGGAAACATTTTATTTGTCTTAGGTTGAGATTGCCCAGTATTTGGGTCCTGATAGAGGAGAAAACATCAGGTGCATATATTTACCAAATGGCAGGACTAAATCAGTTCCACAAGATTTAGACACGGGCAACATCCCCGCAGGCCCCAGGGAGACGCCATGCCCATCACCTGTGTCCCACCCAGAAGGGGATAGATGAAAAGATTTCCTTCAATTATATGAAACTAGGATGCTCCTGAAAGTTTTTCCACAAAGTTCATGTCTGCTTATCTAATTCTGTTTCTCTATTAGAAATCACAGTGTTTCCCCCTTCTTCAGAAAAACCTAGGTCAAAGAGTTAATCAAGCACATTTAGGGGTATAGTAAATATTTTTTAAATGTTTAAAGGACAATGTTTTTATGATCAGGTCTTAGTCGTAATACTCAAAGCAGGTCATAGAGTGTATATGCAAACTACCCAGCAAGTCTAAAGGGAAAAAAAGCCATGAGTTACTTAAATCAGATGTTAGACACCTTTTCAATTACCCTCACACCCCGCGTTCCACAGCAGGAGAGTAGCACAGCTGTCTCTGGGTGTTGCAGCCTTTTCCTCCACAATTTTATAGAAGAGCCTAATTGTTTTGACTGAACAGGTTGGTTTGGAATTAGCAGTTGATTAGCAAATGCGAGAATACGCAAAGACCACCTTCCTGAAGCAATGTGAAAATTCTCAATTATGAATCTTCAGATAGTGTTGTTAACATTTAGGTAATCTGTTCATTCAACTAGTAGTTGTGAGCAGCTAGTTCATATTGGGCATTGGGCTTGGAGGTGGGATACAGCAGTGAACAGTTGAACAGGAAGATCAGTATAGTGAGTATTTTCACAGGACATGTACAGAAGCATAAGTCAGCAGGACCTAACCTAGTCTAGGGGTGAGGGAAAGTCTCCCAAAAGGATGCAACACTTAACCACAGATCTGAAAGGGACAGGTGGATGGGCCAGGTAGAAAGAATTGGATGGAGGAAGGTTGAGAATTGAAAGAGAATGGACCACTAAAGATCATGAAGGGCCTTTATGAAGGAGGTCAACATGGCTGGAATGTGGAATTCTAGGAGGCTGAAAAGATTGCGGCTGGAGTACAAGGTAAGGCCAGACCCTGGAGGGCTTTTTTGCCAGTCAAAGAGGTTTGGTTTTATCCTATGAGCAATGGGAAGACCCTGAAGAGCAAAATCAGCGAACTGGCAGGATAAGATCTATGTATGAAAAATATCATGCTGCCTGCTGTATATGCTGGATATAGATTTGGAAGTTAGCAGTGTATAAATGTTAGTAAGAGCCATGAGAGAGATGGTCCAGAGACTGTGTGTTGAGTGAGAAAAGGGCCAAGGAGAGAATCCTAAAGAATGTTTGTAAGTCAAGCAGAAGAAGGGGAACCAATAAAGAACCATGGAAGGAGCCAGAGAAATGAGGTAAACCAGGAGAATGTTGCTTCACAGGAACCCAGGTAAGAGTCTGCTTCAAAAAGGGGGAAACTGTCAGTGGTGATGAATTTTGCCAAGTAGCCAAGCAAACGGAGGACCGAGAAGCAGCTAGTGCATTTAACACAGACAGGTCAGAGGGAAGCTTGACACAGCCATTTCGGGAGAGTGCTGGGAGCAGGAGATAGACTACGGGGGGTAGGGGTGGGGGGGACGGGGGGGACATACAATGAACGAGGACAGGGAGATGGCTCTTCAAGAAGTACAGCTGCAGATGTGGGAAAAAGAAAGAGCCAGTGGTGGATGGTAGGGGATTAGGTCAGGGTGGGGAGTGTTTTATAAATATGAGAAGTTTGGAGGATATTTAAATACTGAAGGAAGTGACAGATTGAGTGGAAGGGGTCGAAAGAAGGCCAGATGGAGGCTATTGAGAAGGCTGGAGAGGCTGAGATTCAGAGCACACTAGAGCAATCGCTCTGATGGCAGGAGGAGGGCGCTTCTGCTGCTACAGGAAGGAAGGAGGAGAGAATGGGTGTGGATGCTGGTACGTTTGTGGGTTTAGGGGCAAGAATTTGAGAGCGTTCCTGTCTAGTGACTCTCATTTTCTCTGCGAGGGAAAAAGAGAATAGCGGGGATCTTTTTCGACACACCCATTGTGAAAGCTCAAAATCCATATTGAAGAGGAAGTTTTAAAAAGCTTTTGTGAAGTTGAGAGAGAGAAAAAGTTCTTAAAATGTATTTTAAAAAACAAATTCAGACAAATGTAATTCATGGTCAAGACAGAGTATGAAAGTAAGAGACTCATGAAAATTCTGCTTATAACAATTGATGGTGGGTGTACTAAAAATATTAATTTAAACTAAAATTGTATGTCTTATTCTAATAAACATTTTATGATCAAGTCTAATGGTTAGACAAATCGAAACAATTCACCTTACACATCCAGATTTAATGTTTTTTCTCTGAGCAGTTGACTGAATACATAATCACTAATTGCAGTAGGATTATATTAAAATCAGATGGCTTAAACTTTCTAGAACTGGATGATTAACACAATAACCTGAACTTAATTAGGTATTCATATTAAATGCTGGCAATAAGCAAGTGTTTCCTTTGATATCCACTTTAAGTGCATACTGAAATCACAGCATGGCACCATAAGAATATACACAGAGTCAATGGAGTTTGAAGAAATTAGACAGAATAAATGAGTCACACTTTTATTCATATGGAGCCCATCCTGGGGTAGAGATGAGGGCATAGGGAGGCAGCACAAATCTGTTGCTTCCTTGTCTTAACATCATTATGCAGAATCCAGTGTTCTGAGCAGTAGTTAATCCTCCTAACTGGAGCTGAGATCTTTACTGTTGTGTCATGTTTGACAGGAGGAAGCACTTGTCCTCTAGAAAGGACCTATAAAGCATTAGGAGGGCTGCTCAACAGCAGGAACCAAAGTTCCCTTTGTTAGAACTCAACCTACAATTTTCTCTATTTCCAACCCAGGTACATAGACTGGAAAATTCCCCAAGTAATCATTATAATACTCCTTCAGATCCTAGCTCCTTGGGCATCTTGTCCGCAAAAATTCCCTCATATTATTTGTGCTCCACAGCAAGGTTGGAAGATTAACTTGAAAGCCACAGTTGTACAAGGACACAGAATCTCCCCTGCCCCATTCCAAATAAATTATAAGGACTTCAGCTTTGGTGAAGCAGTCTTGGAAGCCATACATACATGAGTCCTACTGCAGCAAAAGTGCCAGGAACTGCTGCCATCAGTTCCATGTCCCTTGGTCACACTGGAGCAAGTTATACACAGCAGGAGAGGAAACAAACGTTTATTCCCTTCCTCTTGCAGCAACTCATAGGTACCTTGAACACCAGAGTCCAATATTGGCTATACCAGGCCATGTGATATTTTGACCATCCCCCTCATCCTTTCTGGCTCTTTCAGGCTAGGACCAAAAGGCCGTACAGCTAATGGTGTTGAAGGGCCCAGGAGTGACCACCAAGGAAGCCATGCTCATATGCTTCCTTCCTCCCTCCTTCTCCCTGTCTTGTTAAAATCTAGTGAAGTATATTCATCTTCCTGAAAGGCTTTCCAATCAGCCCTGCCTACTCCTGTTGTCTCAGTCTCCTGTCCTACATGTAGGTAATTACTCAGAAAGCCCAGGCTTGCCCTTGCTTGGTGCATGTTAGGGATGTTTTGTATGTGTTGTGATGAGGTATTCCAGGGAAAGATAACCACCTGGGCAGCTCTCTTTTCTCTTTACTTGTTTCCTAGGATGCCTGTTCCTGGTTCGGCACAGTGCGGGCTCAGACAACGCTGTTCACAATTGGACTGTTTATTTGCAATAAGGGGTAAGTACCCGAGTTTTGGCATTAGACAGACCTGGCTTCAGATCCCGCCTCCTGCTGCTTGCTAAGTTTGGAGACCAGGGAAAGTTGTTTAATTTCTCTGGGCCTCATTTTCATCATTAGTAAAATAAGACTAATTATGCCAAGTATTATTGAAACATTATCACAGTAGCTGGCAGGCAATGGGTTCTCAATCCAGCTGTTATCAAGAGTCTGAGATCTGATCTTTATCTTGCACAGTTTTGTGAGGGAAGGGACCATGATCTTTTGTCCCCATGCCGTATGAGATAATGCCTTTGTAGATAGTAAGGGCCCAACGTGAGGGCATTTTCATTTCTCTTTTAAGTGGAAAGAAGAACCTGTTCCCAACTACTCAAATAGAGATGAGCCTTAGATAAAACTGTGTTTACTTGACTAATACGTGTTGACAATCTTATTCTGGGTCTCGACTAACCCAAGTTCAAGTGCCACCTATCTTCCGCTAAATAGGTTGCATGAATTTCCTACATAGATGGAAGAACACAGCTGAGAAAGGACTCATGCTCTAGTATGTTTTCCATAAGCTTGTGATAAATTAAAAAGAAATATTGAACTTTCATTCCTCTCATTTAACTAGTATTTTTTGGGCTTCTACCAGGTGACAGCCTGTCTGCTAGATGCTAAGGCCATAAAGAGAAATGACACAGGCGTGGACCCTGTCCACCTGCCCTCGTGAAGCTTAGAGTCCAGTAGGGAGATCCCATTGGAAAGAAAACAAACAAATTAAAGAAATAAGCTGGCGTGCGCCATGAAACAAACAGCACCCTGAGAGCTACAGTGGTGGGGGGACCTGCTTTAGGTAGCGTGGTCATAAAGGCTTCCTAAGGGCTGATACCTAACCCTGAACCTAAAGGATAAGGAGCCAACCACCAAGGGAAGGGAGAGGGAGAAATTGTGGCATAAAGAGGAAACTACGGCTGGGAGGGTCTGAGGTTGGAAAGTGCTGGGAGCGGTTTTAGGAGTTGAAGCAATAAAGAGGGCCGCTGTGTCAGGGGCTTGGGGAGTGAGTGGAAGAGGCGTTTTCTAGGAAACGGGATCCTTTTCCTCTTCTTGCCTCCCAGACTATTTCTCAGGAGCCCATTCAAAAATGCTCTCAGAAAGTGCCTACCGACATATTTCATAATTTGAAAATTGATATTAACGCAAATTGGGAGTTTCAATAGAGTGTAGCAATTTACAGAAGGACATTTCAGGCTCGGTAGCCTGAATTGGTAACCGGTAACATTATTTTTACAGTCCAGCTCCACCTTTTAGTACAGAAAACCATCATACCTCAGGTCTGTTTGTGTCAGGAAGCATCTGGATATTCAGCAGCTGAGGCACTGTTAATATGTAGCAGGCTTTTCTTTTATGATGAATTGTAATGCAGTCGTGGTCTCCAAACTTTTGCTCCGTTCTCTTTAATGTGTTTGAAAGTCATCACTGTAAATTTTTTTACAGTGTAAAAGGACTGTCTGCAGGCTAACTGAAAATGTGTTTGGAGCCCTTTGACAATACTATCAACCCCACTGTTAGGCTCAAATCAAGCTTCTTATGTGGTTAGATCAGTTTGACCTGCTACGGCTTTTCTGCAGATTAAAATCATACACCCCTTCCTTCATCCAGAGAGACGTGGCCTCATAAACCACAGAAACTGAGCAACACTGCCCCAAAAGTTCTCTGCCTCTGCCGTCGTCCCTCCCCACCCACGCACGCACCACCACCTCCCTGGAGAAGGGGGACCGGCTCCGTTTCCGTCCTGAGAGCCAAACGTCAGTGCCCAGCGTTTGCACAGCAAGGAACAGCCCCTGTACTCGGGCAGGGGGCCGGCTCCTCTTACGACTGTGTCTTCCACTCATTCAGCTCTGAGCCCTTCCACCCCTTCTCTTTAGCAGAGTGAACACCAACCAGTCACATCGACCTAGAAGCACCTCATTTACTTTAACAGCAAATAAGAGATCCTTTGAGAGGAAAGAACTCAGTCACCTTCCTTCACGGGTCTTTAAAACATGATCGTGGTAATGATAAAGAGAGCAACAACCTCCTCCCTCCGCCACTCACTATTAAATGAATTAATATATGTAAAGTGCTTCTTAATGCTTGATATGTATTAAATGGGCAATATATGTTAAATATTAGCTATTATTATTATCGTCATTATCATGTATTAAGCACATACTAAGTATCAGGGCACTATGCTAAATCCTTTCCAGACATAATCTCATTTAATCATTGTAAAAACTCCGTGGGATTGCAGATATTTCACACCCAGTTTACAGCTGAGGAAGATGGTAAGCAGTCAAGTGCCCAAATTCACCCAGCTGATAACATTTTCCAGTTGGGATTTAGATCCAGTCTCCACAGCCTGCGCTATCTAGCCTCTAAGCCGACTGTATTTTTGTTCAGGTGGGAACGATTTAGGGATAGTCCTTGCAAAAGTTTGGAGGATCATCAAGCTGGAAGACTCTCTTGGACTTGAAAATTCTATAACGAAAACTTAGATGGTCTATTAAACGTGAAATTGCTCTGGGTGGGGTGGGGGGAGGAAGATAAGACAGGAAGAAGAAACATTTATTGAGGATATATTTGTACATTTATATTTATTGAGTATATACATTTATTATTTACACACACCCACTTCTTTTTTAGAGGTTAACTCCTACAAGGTCATCCAGTTAGTCAGTGGTCAATTGAAAATTCAAACTCAGGTTGTTCTGGCCTCGGAGCCCAGCCTCCTGCTTAAACGCCAGGATTGTACATTTCTGCTCCAATTTCATGACTCTGCTGCACTGCAAGTGCTTTACTAATAATTTCATATTTTCCACTAAGACACTAAAATGCCTTATCAAAGGAGGTCAGAGAAGTAGCTTCCTTAGAGAATAGTCAGAGAAAAAGCTAGACAGTTGTGTTTGGGGGATGGCTTTTCAGTACAGAACTGCCCAGAGGTGTGAAGATGGATGAGCTGACCTCTCCGGTCCTTTCCAGTCACAGAGCTCCAGGATTTATTTGCCAATGAAAATGTCAGGCTTTTTCTTCCATAAAATGATGTATGATGGTCTGAGTACATTCCCCACTCCCACCCACACCTCTTTATATCTGATTTAAAAGCAAAGATTAAATCAGCAGAAGCAGTGGGAAGAAAGAATTTCTCTAGGAGTGATGAGGTTTTCCCGACACAAGGCACCGGGAGGAGAAGAGGGAGTGAAAAGGAAAACACAGTGGCCTGGGCGGGATGAGCCTATCCAGGCATAGATGGGGTGGATGCAACAAAGGACAGAAGCAGCTGAGCTATGAGGGCCATCACTTTGCATTCATAACAGGCATGAAGTGTAAACCAGGTCTCTATTTTTGAAAAGAATATGCTTCTAATTAAGCAAACCAAATTAATGCATATGAAACAATTTCAGAACTATCCATTTCTAACCAGGAGATGAGAGATCAGCCTTGAGTCAGAACTTGTTCACTCAATAAATATTCGTTGAGTGCCTACTCTGTTCCGGACGCCATTTGGGGTACTAGGGAATGATACAGAAATGAACAAAGCAGTCTAAATCGCTCCCCTATGGGGGGAGGCAGAGAATAAACAAGATGAGTAAGTAAAACAAGTAGTATTCTAGCCAGCGTTGAGCGCTAAGTAGAAAAAGTAAGCAAAGAGACGGATAGGAAATATCAGGAGCAGAAGCAGGAAGTTGTAATGTTTGATAGGATGGCCAAGGAAGATGCCTCACTGAGAAGGACATTCCTGAGTAAAATTGCTGAGGGAGGAAAGGAGAGGGCCATAAGGAAATCTGGCGAAGGACAGTTCCAGGTAAGGGAAGGCCCATGCAAAGTCCTGAGGTGGGAGTGGACTTGGTGCCTTATGAAACAGTGAGGACACAGATGCAGCTGAGGAGAAGGTGGAGTCAGAGTTAACAGGGGCCAGATCATGTAGAGCATGGAAAGGATTTGAAAGGATTTCGGCTTTCACACTGAGTGAGTTGGGAGCCATCGGAAGCTACTGAGCAGAGGAGGGACTTCATCTAACCTACAGTGTAACAGGATGGCCCTGGTGCTGTGTTGGGAATATGCTGGACCCTGGGAAGGCTAGAGCAGGCAGACCAGTGAGGAGGCTGTGGCAATAATCCGGGCAAGACATGACATTGGCTTGGACCAGTAGTAGGAGTAGAGGTCAGGGAAAGTATTTCTGGGTATATTAAAAGACTAGATCTTTAAAGGTGAACAGGAAGACAAGTCTCAAGGGAAGGAAGGAAAACCTTTGCTAACTATCTGCCTCTCCATGCTTCTGCCACATCTTCTCATCTCAGCAAAAGAACAAGGCAATGTTAAGACTGATTGTGTGATGGACTAACTCATGTGCTTAGTTGGTTTCCACTGAGAATCGTGCTAACAGGTCAGGTCCATTTCCCTTATTTGCAAGTGACTGACCCACGTTTGCACCAAGAACTATGGTGGGTACTCTTTATGGAGATAGACATAAGACAAAGAGACATAAGACACAGTTCCTGCCACCAAGGCGCTCTTAGTCTAGTGAGGGAGATGGGTGTATAGGCAACAATGTCAATGTGATGGAATAAAAGAAGAGCCCAGGGTACTAGTAGGAGCACAAAATAGGGCATTTGGCTCAGCCTGGGGAAGAAAGGTGGTCGGCGAGTTTTGAAAGATGTAAGAGTTAGCCACGAGACAACCACAGGGAGGATATTCTAGGCAGAAGGGCAGCAGGTACAGAAGCATGGAGGTGTGCACTATCTCAGGGTGTGTGTGGACCTATGTGGGCTGTGTGGGCCAATTAGCCAGGGAAAGCCAAGACTCATCTTGATGTAAGCATCACACCAGTGAGCCATTTGGCTGCACCATGCTTAGGTAGAGACGAACGATTCATCCTTAGTCCTAGAAAAATCAACCCAATGGGTATACTTTTATTCCTGATTTGGATTATCAATGTCTTTACATATCAAATCATATCTGTGTGAAGCCTGGAGACCAAATGTCTAGTTTGAGGTCCTGCCTTTGCTACTTGTTTGACCTTAAGTAATTCACTATTTCTGTGAGTCTCATCTATCTGCAGAATAGGAAAATAATAGCTTATGCCTCATAGTGCTGCTATGAAAACCAAATAAAGTGTGTCTGCAAAAACATTTCCTAAAATGTAGAGAGCTGTCCAAATATTGTTTCAGAAATGAGTAACTGAAAAATATCACTCTCTGTTGATGACCTTGTATCTTCCCATTGCTCTCATGTGCTCATTGCCACCGCTAGTGTTTCGTAGACCACGGAGTTCCTTGCTCCCTTCATTTTCGCCCAGTCTGCAGGATCCTCTTGTCTTCCCTCTCTTCTCTGACCAGGCCAGCTCCAGTGTAGATCACTGTTCCCTTGGTTAGCGTCTCCTCTCCCATCTGCCTGGTGTTCATGCCAAACCTTTGCCCTCTTCTCAAGCACCAGCACTCTCTCAGGACATGGCCTGGCCTCTCTTTCATCAAGAAAATGGAAGCCACTGGCATGAGCTTCTGCTTCCTCCTCAACTCCAGCCTCCATCAGAAACAACATCAACAACAAAGCGGTGCTTATCTCATTTATAAACACCCTTCCCTCTTTTTCAGGGTCAGAAAAAAGGGCATCTTTTCTCCTGTTCAAGATAACTGCCACATACATATGCACACACACCCTACTCCTTACCCCCATCTTAGCTTTTCATTCATTATCTCCATGCCCCTTCAGGACCTTGCTCCATCCATAATCTCCTTTCTTCCGTAAATTCACTTTCTTGCTTTCTATTAGCTCGTTGCCCTCAGCCTATAAATACATCAAGATTCATCTTTTAAAGAGAAAGTCTTTGTTGACCTCCCCTTGACTTCTCAGCTGAGCATCTTGAAAATAGCCCCTATAATTGGGGTCTTCACTTCCCCACTTCTCAACCCACTGCACCTGGCTTCCGACCATACCACTCAACTCAAACTGATTTCAAAAGCATTGCCTCCAAATTACCAAAGCCACTGGACACTCCCAGTTCTAGTCTAGCTGGGCTTTTCTACTTCGTTTGATGCTATTTCTCCTTCACTTCTTCCTGAAAGTCTCTACTTCTTTGACATCTCTCATGATTCTCCTCCTACATCTCTAATCATTGCTTTTTGTCCTGTTTCATGGGGTCTTCCTCCTCTGCTAACTTTTTAAATATTTACATTCCCCAAAGGGTTTCCTTCTGGCCCACTGTTCTATTTTCCTACCCTATCCAACACAGTCATGATTTTAATGCTCCTCTCCCTAGGCTGATGGCTTCCAAATTTAAATCTCCAATACTGATGTCACTGCTGGACTTGAGACTTCCATCCAACTATAGGCTGCTAGACATCTCACCTGGAGATCTCAGACATGAAAATCAACGTGACCCAAACTAAATGCATCATTGCCTCACTTCCCCTAAATCAGATCTTTTGCTGTTTCCTCTCTCGGGAACTGACATCATAACCCACTTGGTTACTGAAGTCAGAAAACTGAGATTCATCTCAGATCATTCTCCCTAATTCATCCCACTACAACTGGCCAATCAGTAAACCTTATTTGTGTGGTCTCCCAGCCATTTGCTGGATCAAGGCTCTCCTCCACACTTTCTCCCCTGATGTAGCTCCGGCCTCACCTTCCTTGATATACACGACTGCAGACACTTCTGGAATGGTCTGCCTGCCTTTGATCTTGTTTTTGTCATCCTCCCCAAGATCCACGCTTTACACTATTGCCAGAGAGACTAACCGTAGAGTGCAGCTCTGAGAGGGTTACTCCCCAGCTTAAAACCAAATTCAGAGGGATCCCATACATGGCATTTAAGCTAAAGGCATTCCATGACCTGGCTCTTCCAAATCTGTTGAACTTCATCTCCTGCCCTCCCCCGGCCCCATTACATTGCCCTTATGTGGGTTAAAAGCCCTTACATCGCCTTTATGTGGGTTCTAGAAGGCCTACTACAGAGCACCTGTTTTCCCTGCTGGAGTCTGGAATCAATTAAGTATTATGACAAGAAGACCACATATGAAGACAAAGACCACACATTACTGATAAAGCCCATACTGGAGTAAGTGGCTTCTATTTGCAGACAAGGAGGCTTCTCCATTATGAAGAGACGGACGTATGCTTCCTGTCAACAGTTCACCGCCATCAGGAAGAGAAGAGAGCTGAATCAGGCACACTCAAATTATTCTCCTTAGATTGACTAATCAGAATTCACTCCGCTCCCCATGAGGAGAAGTAAAGGGTCGGGGGAGGGCTGGAATTGACAGGGGCTCCCTCTGTATGAAAATGAGCCACAGCAATGGAGAAGGAACATCCCCTTCATGCTGCCTCCATCTGTGTGCCCTTTCTGAGGCTGTTTGAACTGCCTAGGATATCACCCCTCATTTCCCACCTGCCTAACTTCTACTCATCCTCCAAGACTCAGGTCAGATTGGACCTCCTTCAGAAACCCTCTGTGAATTCCTAGAAAGTGCCCGTCCTCTGTGCTCACAGGTCTCTCTCAGACCATTCACCTTAGTGCAGTGAATGTCTATTAATTTGCCTGTTTTCCTTAAGGGAACCATCATGCCATTCAACCTTGTATTGCCTGTGCCCAGTACACTGACTGGTACATAGTAGATACTTAACAAATGCTCAGTGGACTGGACTGAGATTATCTAGAGAAGCCTCTTCATTTGATAAATGACCTTTAAAGGCTCCATTTTGTATGTTGTGAGTATTGGTAACAAAACAGAGTAAGTGTTGGAGTCAGGCAGGTTTAGTTTGTGATTCTGCATCTTCTTAGCTGTGTGACCTTACTCAAACCACTTGTCCTTTCTAAATCCCGGTTTTCGAATATGTAAAATGAGATAATATTATCTTCCTTCCCAGTTTGGTATAATAATTAAATAAGATAGAAATAAATTATCTAGCTCACTAGCACCTGGCATAGAATACACACCAGAGAAATGGTAACTATTATTATTTTATAGCTATTCTTATTATTAAATTATATTTTGTTTGACAGTGTTTAGTTGAACGAATTCAGCAATTAATAAAGGTACAATTCCCACCCTCAAGCAACGTAGAGTCTAGAGAAGAAGCTCGAAATAGGGATTCTGTATTTCCAGGATTCTACAGAAGATTCTGTATTTCTGGACTTACTAGTCAGGGTTCTCCAGGGAAACAGAACAAATAGGACATATATGAGGAGATTTAATATGAGGAATTGGTTCACTTAATTATAGAGGCTGAGAAGTCTCAAGATCTGCTGTCTGCAAGCTGGAGACCCAGGAAAGCTGGTGATGTAATTCCAAGTCCAAGTCCAAAGGCCTGAGAATCAGGAGCAGAGCTGGTCCAAGCCCTAGTCCAAGGGCAGGAGAAGACAGATGTTTCAGCAGTCAGGCAAAGATGAAGAATTCTCCCTTCCTCCACCCTTTTGTTCTACCAGGCCCTTAAGAGATTGGATGCCCATCCAGATTGCGAGGGGTAACCTGCTCCACCCAGTCAGATTCAAATGCTAATCTCATCCAGAAACACCCTCACAGACACACCCCGAAATAATGTTTAACCAGATATCTGGGCACCCTGTGGCCCAGCCAAATGGACTTAAAATTAACCATCACACTTTATAAACCTTTATATTTTTAAAAGATAATCTTTCTCATCTGAGAGACTCTAGGCTCAGTGTGAGCAAGACCATATCTCTATTCAGGTCTTTATCTTACCCATTATTATGTTGCCCATGTATAGAATAGGGCTCAATAAATTTATTTAATGAATAAATATGTGAGTGAAAAATGGGTCCTCAATAACTACTTCTGAAATGAATTGATAAGATTTTGATCATTGTCTACACAGTGCAATGCACAGATTCATCTCATTTCCTGGTGGTCCTTACCGTCAGCCTCACCCATCCATTCTGTTCCACACTATCCTCTTGTGGCTCCTCACTTATTCCATCAGGCCCCCCAACTCAGGGCCTCTGGATTCAACTGCTAGGGAATATTCCTCATCTCAAGTGTAGCCATGGATCACTCCCACAGCTCAATCAGGCCTGTGCTCAAACGTTCACTTTTAGGTGAGCCATCCACAATTATCCTACTTTACCTGGTAACCTCCACACTCCACACTCCCTGTCCCCCTGCCCCGCCTTTGGTTTCCTTCCATCACATACATCACCATCTGACAAATCATGTAACTTATTTATTTATTATTTCTTTATCTGTTCATATGTTTACCTCTCCACACCCCCAACAGAGGAAAATGAAAACTTGCTGAGGAAAATTATTTTTGTCTGTTTTGTTCACTGCTGTATCCCCAGTAACTAGAACAGTGTCTGAAACATAGCAGACAACCAAAACTATTTTACAAAGTAATGGGATTGAGATTACATTTCCCAGTCTCCCTTGCAGATTGATGTGGATCTGTGACTAAATTTGGGCCAACGGGTTGTGAGCAGAAGTGATGAGCACGACTTCCAGTTCATTTCTAATTTAAAAGATAAGCAGCTGTCTAGTCTGGCCTGTAAGGAGCTTGGAAGTCACCACTCCATCCTAACAGAAGCAAAACGCTGAACAAACTGGAAAATCAATAACTCTTCTTAGATCCTTCTGAGAAGTGAAGTCACAGGGCAAACCACTGCCCCTAAAATTTGAAAGACAGGCAGATACAGAGGATCACAACTTATTGGAGCAGAAACCTCTTTGGGAACCAGCAGCAGGGCAGGAAAATCTGAACTATATTTGGTGAATTGCTGGAGGCTCGGTGTGGGCAAGTCCAAGAGGTAAAAACTCCAGAAGGATCCAGTCACAGGGGAGCCCCCACACTTTTACGAGTTCTACCTCCAGAGCTCTACCAGCTCCTCACAGTGAATGTCAAAGAAAAATCCCCTCATGCTTCCAGCAAGGGAAGGGGAAAAGGAACCATTTTGAAATATTCCGGAGCATTCTGTTCTTCTTAGCAAGGCCTGCTCTCAGGAGAAACTATTTTACCGGAATCTAACCTGCTGAGGTTTTATCAGAGCCTGACCTAACTGGGGGAAGTGAAATACCCACCTCAAGCCAGCTCTAGCTTCCATGTATTGGAAGGGAAATACTCAACCCCTGTCCCCTCTAGCCATCTTGTCCCGTCTAAGGAAGGAAAACCTCCGAGAAGCACTGGTGAAGTTCACAGTCCAGGGGCATTGGCTCACCAAAGACTGAGACCTAATCATAGGACTACAGAATGCTTCCCCGCCCTGCACACCTTACCATCACATCACTAAGAGCCTGTTCACCACACTTCCTTTTACCCAGTACATCATGTCCACCTTTCAACAAAAAATTACAAGGCATACTAAAAGGCAAAAAATACAGCTTGAAGAGACTGAACGAGCATCAGAACCAGAATCAGATATAGCAGGAATGTTGGAATTATTACACCAAGAATTTTTTAAAAGATGGATAATATGCTAAGGGCTTTAATGGAAAAAGCAGACAACATGTATGAACAGATGGATAATGTAAACAGAGAGTTGGAAATTCTAAGAAGGAATAAAAAATAAATTCTAGAGATCAAAAACACTGTAGCAGAAATGAAGAATAACTTTGATGGGCTCATTAGTAGACTGGAGACAGCTGAGGAAAGAATCTCTGAGCTTGAGAATATGACAATAGAAACTTCTAAAACTCAGATGCAAAGAGAAAAAAAACTGAACAGAATATCTGAGAACTCTGGGACAACTATGAAAAGTGTAATATGTATTAATGAGAATACCAGGAGGAGGAAAAAAGAGAACAAGGAATACAAGCAATAATCACTGAGAATTTTCCCCAAATTAATATCAGATACAAAATCACAGATCCAAGGAGCTCAGAGAATACAAAGCAAGATAAATTCCAAAAAGAACCCCGCTACTCCTAGCCATATCGTATTCAAATCTCAGAAAATCAATGATGAAGAAAAAGTCTTGAAAAAAACAGAGGAAAATAGTACTTTAGCATGAAAGAGAAAAGATAAGAATTACATCTGACTTCCCAAAAATAAAGCACACAGGAAGAGACAGGCTTGAAATATATACAGTGTTTAAAGAAAAAGAAAACAACCTAGAATTCTATACCTTGCAAAATTACCCTTCAAAAGTGAAGGAAAAATAAATGCTTTCTCTAACAAAACAAAATTGAGGGAAAATTGAGGGAATTTGTTGCTGGCAGACCTACCTTGCAAGAAAGATAAAAGTAGTTCTTCAGAGAGACGGAAAATGATGAAGATTAGAAACTCAAATCTACATTAAAAAGGAAGACCACTGGGGGCCAGCCCAGCAGCTCAGTGGTTAAGTTTGCACATTCTGCTTCAGCGGCCCAGGTTCACTGGTTTGGATCCTGGGTGCAGACCTACACACTGCTTCTCAAGTCATCCTGTGGCAGGCATCCCACATATAAAGTAGAGGAAGACGGGCATGGATGTTAGCTCAGGGCCAGTCTTCCTCAGCAAAAAGAAGAGGATTGGTAGCATATGTTAGCTCAGGGCTAATGTTCCTCAAAAAAAGGAAGACCATTGGAGAATGAATACATGAACAAAAGATAAAAACTTTAGTTTTTCTCATTCTTAATTGATCTATCAGATAACAATTTGTTCAAAATAATAGTAACAATGCCTTAGATTACTTATATATATATGCTTGTGTATAAGTGAAATAAATGACAACAGTGATACAAGGGCCAGGAGGGAGAAATTAGGAATATTTTGTTATCATAAGTTAGTTACACTACCCATGGAGCAGTATAGTTTTATCTGAAACTGGACTTGGATTCGTTGTAAACGTATAGTGCAACTCTAGGACAACCACTAAAACAGGTGAAAAAAAAAAAAGAAGTATAATTGATATGCTAAGAAAGGAGAGAAAATGAAATAATACAAAATACTCAAAACAATGAAAGACAGAAAAAGTATGGAAGACATAAATAAGAACAAAGAACAAGGACAACAAATAGGAAACAGGAACAAATGTGGTAGATATTAATCCAACTATATCAATAATTACCTTAAAATCAATGGTCTAAATACACCAATTAAAAGTCAGATTGCCAAAATGGATCAAAAAACAAGATTCAACTATCTATTGTCTACAAGAAACCTACTTTAAATATAAAGACACATATAGATTAAAAGTAAAGGGACGGACAAGTTATACCATGCTAGCACTTATCAAAAGAAAGTGTAAATAACTATATTAATTCCAGACAGAGCATATTTCAGAGAAAGGAGTTATCAGGGATAATGAGGGCACTACATAATGGTAAAGGGGTCAGTAATCCAAGAAGACATAACAATTCTTCATGTGTTTGTGCCTAACCATAGAGTAGCAATATATGTAAGGCAAAAACTGATAGCATTGCAAGAAGAAATAGGTGAATCTATTATTATAGGTGATATAATCTAGTATTATACTATATAAAGTTGAAGACTTTAACACCCCTCTATCATAAATAGACAGATCCAGGAGGCAGAAAATCAATATAGACATAGTTGAACACAATAGCACCACCAATCAACTGAATACAATTGACATCTAGAGAATTCTTCACCCAAGAACAGCAGATTACACATAGTCAAGCTCACATGGAACATTCACCAACATAGATCCTACCGTGGGCTATAAAACACACATTAATAAATTTGAAAGAACAGAAATCATACAGTGTCTGCTCTCAGACCACAATGGAATTAAACTAGAAATCAATAATGGAAAGATAGCTAGAAAATCCCCAAATATTTAGAGATCGGACAATACACTTCTAAGTATCACATGGGTCAAAAGAAAAAACTCAAAACAAATTTTAAAATATTGTCAACTAAATTAAAATGAAAATACAACTTATCAAAATTTGTGGGATGCAGGGAAAGCTTAGAGGGAAATTTACAGTGCTGAATGTGTATATTAGAAAAGAAGAAAGATCTAAAATCAATAATCTGAGCTTCCACCTTAGGAAACTAGAAAAAGAAGAGCCATTAAATTCTAAGTAAGCAGAAGAAAATAACAAAAATTAGTGCAGAAAACAATGAAATTGAAAACAAGAAATCAATATATAAAATTAACCAAACCAAAATCTGGACCTTTGAAAAGATCAACACAGCAAGTCAATCAGGAAACATTGGACTTAACTACACGTTAGACCCTAATCTTTCCATCCAACACCAGCAGAATCCACATTCTTCTCAAGAGCACACAGAACATTCTCTAGGATAGATCGTACTTTAGGCCACAAAATAAGTCTTAATAAATTTAAGAAGATTGAGATCATATCAAGCATCTTTTCCAACCACAATGGTATGAAACTAGAAATCAATGAGAAGAAGAAAACTGGAAAATTCACAAATATGTGGAGATTAAATAACATGCTACTGAAAAACCAATGGGTTAAAGAAGAAATCAAAAGGGAAATAAAAAATATCTTGAGACAAATGAAAATGGAAATACAACATAGCAAAACTTATGAGATGCTGCAAAAGCAGTTCTAAGAGGGAAGTTCACAGAGATAAATGCCTACATCAAGAAAAAAGAAAGATCTCAAATAAACAACCTAATTTTACACCTCAAGGAATTAGAAAAAGAAGGAAAAATTTTAAGAAATTTTTTTTAAAGATTTTATTTTTTCCTTTTTCTCCCCAAAGCCCCCCAGTACATAGTTGTATATTTTTAGTTGTGGGCCCTTCCAGTTGTGGCATGTGAGACGCTGCCTCAGCATGGCCTGATGAGCAGTGCCATGTCTGCATCCAGGATCCGAACCAGCCAAACCCTGGACAGCCAAAGCAGAGCACGTGAACTTAACCACTCAGCCATGGGTCCGGCCCCATTAAGAAATTTCAAAAGAAGGCCAAAGTTAGTAAAAAGGAAGTAAATAACAAAGATCAGAGTGGAAATAAATAAAACACAGACTAAAAAGACAATAGAAAAGATCAATAAAATGAGAAGCTGGGTTTTTTTAAAAATATAAACAAAATTGAGAAAACTATGTCTGCACAAAACCCTGCACACAGATACTTACTGCATCTTTATTCATAATTGCCAAAACTTGAAAGCAACTGAAATGTCCTTCAGTACTTGAGGGGATAAATAAACTGTGATAATTCCAAACAATGGAACATTACTCAGCACTAAAAAGAAATGAGCTATCAAGCCATAAAAAGACATGAAGGAAACCTAAATGCATATCACTAAGTGAAAAAAGCCAATCTGAAAAGGCTTCCAACTATTTGACATTCTAGAAAAGGCAAAACTATGGAGACAGTAAAAGGATCAGGGGTTGCCAGGAGTTGGGGGGAGCACAGAGGATTGTTAAGTCAATGCAACTGCTATGTACAATACTACAATGGTGGACACATGCCATTGTACATTTGTCCAAACCTATAGAATGTGCAACACCAAGAGGAAACTCTGTAATGTAAACTATGAACTTGGGGTGATAATGATGTGTCAGCGTAGGTCATAGATTGTAACAAAGCTACCACTGATGCAGGGTGTCGATAGTGGGGAAGTCTATGCATGTGTGGGGACAGGAGTTATATAGGAACTTTCCGTACTCTCTGTTCAATTTTGCTGTGAGCCTGAAATCACTCTAAAAAACAAAGTTATTAATAAAAAATATATATATAAGCCATTTACCCTGGAGTTCCTTTCTCTCTCTCACTTTCCCACAAGCTGAAACACAGATGTGCTTATGGCCACATGCTTTGCTCATGCAATGACATCACCCTATTAGATGGCAGGTCAACAAGAGTCGGAAATCTGGCTCCCCAAAGGAACTCATGGGGCAGAGCCCCCTGCTCACCTGCCAGCCTGGGCTACTCACATTGGGAATGTGTATAAGAAAGAAAAGTAGGGGGCCGGCCCCGTGGCCGAGTGGTTAACTTCGTACGCTCTACTTTGGTGGCCCACGGTTTCGCCGGTTTGGATCCTGGGGGTGGACCTAGCACAACTCATCAAGCCATGCTGAGGTGGCGTCCCACATAGCAGAACCAGAAGGACCTGCAACTAGAATATATACAACTATGTACTGGGGGCTTTGGAGAGAAGAAGAAAAAGAAAAGATTAGCAATAGATGTTAGCTCAGGTGCCAATCTTTAAAAAAAAAAGAAAGAAAGAAAGAAAAGGGCTACACTTTTTGTTACAGCAGCTTACACTTTACCCCACACAGAGAAAAAATGAGTGAATGGATGAATACATGCCGTACTTTAGCACAAAAGGACATCTCAGGTGGAGTACAATAATTTATGAGGTAAATTACAATACAAAACCACGTAAAGATGGACTAAGCAAATAAGACATTATACACTGGGATCAGGAGTAGCATGCAAAAGCATCCTGGAATAGATTGTTGCTGTATTTAAGCAATAAGTTTAATTCACAAATGCCTGGGAATTAAGGCAAAAAGAGAAACACATGTTCTAGCTCATGTCAGAGGCAAAGAATTACATATTTTCTTCTATACGATTTCAGAAAATTCCAGGATTACGTATTTTCAGAGACTATGTATTTATAGCTATAGGATCCTACAGTCCCCGGGGGGGAAGGTGGGGAGGGAAATTTTCAAGCTGTCACAGAAGTATCAGATCGATTATAGGGCCCTCAGGGACAGAGGCTGTGTTCTCCTTTCTTTGGATGCTCCTTCCTGCCCTGTCCTGTCTCCCCCACTCCTATCTCCCCTCCCATGCTTCCCCTCGGTCCCCAGTCCCGCCATGTAAACTGCAACTCTGCCGTTCCTCCTGGGGACTGGCATCTCTAACTGCTGTTCCCTGGAGAGGAGAGAAGGCAGTGAGGCCAGCACTTGGGGGAAGAAGAATTGAAGCTTGAAAAGCTGTGAGGAAATTCTGTTCATCATCGAACAGTGGCTTCTCGGTAGAGGAAGTCACTTGATCTTTTCAGCCGACTCGGGGGAAGAGCAGCACATCTCCTTAATGCTGACCTTAGATCACCTCTTCATTCAGTAAGATCGTTCCTCATCTCCCTGAAGAGATTTGCTGGCTTGGAGAAAACCAGCCTCTCGATTGCTAGGAGCTTTGTGACTTTTTCTTTCTCCTCTCCGCTCTGATCCTTCAAGTTAAAATAAAAATTATAGCCTTGGGAAGAAAAGAGGGCACATAAATAAGGTGGCTTTAGCTGATGAAAGGGATTTTGTAAATAAGGTGACATTTGCCAAGTCACCGTAAACCACACAGGTTTCAAAGTATTTGAGATCTGATGAACAATTTTAATAAGAAATGCTTCCAATTCACGTATGTTACAAGTTTTTTGGAAAATGCAGACAAACACACACACAAAAAGCTTATCATCACCCTATGATGACCACTATTAATATTTCAGGGTTTAGTCTTTCTGTGGGTCTCCCCGCCTCTCTGACGGTCTCTCAGTCTCTCGCTGTCTCTCCCTACCTGTTTCTGTGTCTTGCAAAACTAGGATCTTAAAGTACACAGTGTTCTGTAACGTGCTTTTTTGTCTAATCATATATAAGGAATACTTTTCCATTTTTAAACACAGACAGCCACGAGAGGATGATTCAGCGCAAAGCTCTGAATTGAGGCCATGTTTGTGTACAGCCGCAGTTGTTCCATCGCACCTGCTCACTGGGGGCCCGTCGGGTACCAGGCTCTGTGCTGGGCCTTACTGGTCTCATGGAGCTTACAGTCCAACAGGGAGGATGGATGCTAAATGAGGAATCGCCAGTGGGGCGAACATTACTTAAAGAGAAGCACAGCGGTCTTGGGGACATGTAACAAGGGCCAGGTCAGGGCAGAAAAGTGGTGGCTCAGAACCGTTTACCTGAGGAAGAAATCCCCAGATCTCACTGGCATTTTCTTAGGGCCAAGTTGCCTTCTTGCTGTGTCCCCCACAGGTGAGAAGCACATGGGTCTATTAAGGCCCTTTCACCAAAGTCAAACTACCACTGAAGGTCAGTGTGAGAGGCAAGGGACCCTCTCCTACACTGCTCTTAGAATCTAGACAGATACACTCCTTTCAGGAAAGCAGTTTGGCAATATGCATTTAAAATAAAAAGTTAAAAATTGCCTAAGCTTTGATGCAGTCATTCTTTACCAGGAACCTACCCTAAGAAACTAATGAGAAACTTAGACCCAATTTCATACGCAAAAAGTTCCTGGTGTAATTGTTTAAACAGCGAAAGAAAGGTAAGAACCTAAATGTTCATTAAAATCAGAGAGGTGAAATAAATTATAATCTGTCCATGCAGTGGAATGTTGTATAATAAATAGTAATAGCTGCCATTTGTTAAGCATTTACTGTGTTCCACAACCTGTTCAAAGAATTTGAAATATTATTTTCAAAGAATATTATATGAGAAACAGATATAAAAGGTTGAGAGAGAAAATGGGAGTCAACATAATTTTATTTATAGTTGAATTTGTATTTTGTCATGTGTTTATATGCACATGCAATGAATAATGATGGTGGCATTAAAAGTGACTGGTAATATCTTCTCTTACTTTTTTATGTTTCTAAGTTTTCTGTAATAAGGACATATCAAACACATTGACATATTTTAAGACACATTATCTAAAAAAAAAATCCCACATTCAAATGTTATTAATGACTCCCTTTGACCAAATGCTTAAATATGTCAGAAAAGAAAAAATCAAAGGCCAGAGTGTATCAAATGGTTGTTAATAAAACTGCCGGTGGCCCTACTTCTCAAGGAACAGTGAGTTTGCAGGGTGGGCACCAAATCCACTTCTCCACTGGTCAGATCCCACCTGGGTCTCCCTGGAAAATTTGGAGTTGCTTCTGGGAGAATCTGGGCTTGGATCCTGATCCTGTTACTTAGTGGGTAGACCCAAGGCAACAGCTCACTTCACCTCTCCGGCTCCCAGTTTCCTCATCTGTAAAGTGGGAATATCGTCTACCTCATGGAGGTGCTGGGAGGGCTAAGTGATACATCACGTGGAAAACCGCCTCTGCAGAGAACCTGTACAGGCTGCATTACTGTTGGCTCTGCATCAGCAACTTGGGGGCTGCTCGCTGGAGGGCCCCACAATTAGGCTGACTATTGCTGGGTTTGCTACTGAGACACACAGAGTTTGCACAGCCATCTGCCTGCGTGATGGATCATGGTTAGCCAAGGCTTCCTTTTAATGGATGACAGCTGTGATGAAGTTGCAGCACGACCTTCAATCTCCTCCATTTCCGACAAGAGGCCTGATTCTAACAACCGTCCTATGTCCTCAGCTCTCATCACCCATGCCCCAACAGAAGGAGCTGGTCACTGTTCCAGGCACCAGCCCAAAAAAGAGGGAGATGAATGTTTTTCAGGCTGCCCAGCCATAGCTAGAGGAAGAATCGCAAATGGCTGGGCTGGGAGTACCCCTGGATGACCGGATGCCCCTGGAACAGGGGCCAGGGGAGGCCACAAGAGAGAACGCTAGCCACCAGCCCGGCCCTGCCCACCTCTGATCATCTATGGAGGAGAGCACTCCAGAGCTACGGGATCTTGTGTGTGTCCTCCCTCCAACCCAACACCACCTTTTTTCTTTGAAAAGGGCCCAGCACAGTACCATACACAGCTAGATATTTCGACAATCAAGATTTTATAAAGCAATTTTTAACTTGTATTTTAAAAGAAATCCCTGCGAAGTAACCATCTGAGGCTTGTAGGCAGATTAAATAAAAAATTTAGCATTCTGGCACTCCTCGCTAAAGGGGTTGTTGTAAAGATATTCCCTGGGGCTGGCCTTAAATAAAATCTCCTTTGAAAGTTTGTAAGATGTACTGGATCCCTATTTTGTCTAAGTTCCTTCTTGAAGGGGTTAACCAGACTGAGCATTAGAGGACAGATACCCACAAGTTACCATAATCAGTGTCAGTCTGAACAGAGTTGCACTGCTGGCTTCTATCAAGCTTGTGGCCCACCGCAGCACCTGATTCTTTTCACCTACGCACCCAGCTCTCTTCCTGTATTTGTGCAATTGAGTCACCCTACCTGCATTTATGCCAACTGAACATCAAAGTAGTGGTTTCTGACTTACCACTTCTCCAATCTAATGGACCAGTTGAACCACAGAGAAAGCCCAAATGGTAGCTGTCCTAGATTTATGGGTGTGGGGGTATTATCCCTAAAAATAATGAGAGCTCATCCCCGTGGGGGCTCTGTAATCAAAGCAATAATTTCAAAGCTGGATATCAGCAGAAAAATTAATGAGACCATTTAAAACATGTGTTAATGTGGTAAGCGTGTACAATTAACAACCCTCTGATCGCTGAGCCACAAACACCCGCCTGAGGTCGATCTGGAAGTCACAGAGAAGACTGTCTCTCCGGGGCAATGTGCCAGACGTGAGCGGGAAGGCACTGGAGCCTGGGGATGACCCAGCTGCATCTTAAAATTAATATTGTGTTAAATTAGCTCCATGTAAATGCTATTCTGTAACAGCTGCCTGGACTGTTTGTGGGAGCAACAGCAGTTGGGTGCATGCGGAGCCCTGCCTCGGGACCATTCTCCCTCCTTTAGATAATCAGTGACAAACAATAAAGGCAAAACCACTGCCTTAATAATAACTGTACCTGCCACCTATTGAGTGCTTGCTAAGCACCAAGCACTGTGCTAACCCTTTACGTGCATTACCTTGTTTAGTCCTTCTGGCACCACTGTGAGGTGAGCATCACTGTGAGGTGAGCACTGCCAGTATCGTGTCTAACAGATGTGCAAACTGATGCTCTGAATGTGATTTGCCCAGTCTCCTGGGCAAGTGGGTGAGCTGGGATTTTTGCCTGGGGCTGTCTAACTCCAACAGATGCTCTCAACCTGCAGTAAGTACTTCCTTACTTAGGGAGGCCAGGGGTGGGCTTCCTTCACACAGATCAGGGGGGTTTCTCTAGTATATTGCGAGCAAAGTCCAGAAATATTTCCAACCAACAGATGGATGTCTGTTCTTCTGATGGGCTGGGGTGGAGGCATCTGCTTTTTGGTTCAGTAAGGTCTATTCCCAATTCTTCCACCAATAGAACACAAGGAGAAAAAGCAGGAGTAGGGTCTTGATGAAATGCAGCCCAGGAGTTGGAAAAAGTCTTTTAGAAATGAATCCTTGCCACGGGAAATCTGGGCATCTGTTCATTGCCCAGCGCTCTCTGAACTAGTCTAGATCAGAGAAGAGGCATCTATGACCTCATCCTAATGGCTTGAAATCATGGGAATGGGAAGCCGCCCAAACTGACCAGGCAGTCCACCGCACGCAGATGCATTCTAACTCACCCACCCCTTGCTTCCCAATTCCGGGGACCCTGAGGGGACAGCAGGGCCTGCCTTGCTGAAGTGTGTTTCTCGGGACACCTTGGTGCACAGTCCTGACACACATATCGTGTCATGTTGCCCAAGTCACACTGAAGCTAGCCTCTGCCAGCAGAGCATTGAAGGCCTTTCAGAAGCTATCAGAAATACAGCCAAGAAACTCATCTCTCCTTTTGAGAAGGGAAAAAAGAAAGGCAGTCAGTTGACAAGGAAGGAACACTCCTGGCAAGAAGCATGACCCGACTCCCAGGCCCAGGGTAGAAGGGAGAGAGAAAGAATTAAGAAAAATAGTCAGCAACTTATGCTTCTTTCTCTTCTCACAAATGAGATTCCCTGGCTGACCTTTCAGGCCAGCTGGGATTTTATGCCACACACTGAGCATGCAAATAGGGCCTGGCTGTCTGTCTCTGCCGCTCTCTCTACCGCCTGCTCCAAGACCCGCCTCAGTTACACCAGAAAATCCCAGATAAACACAGCTTGGCTGGGGGGCAAAGATGGGACCAGGAACAGGATTCAATATCAGGATGGCTCTGGGACCTGTGTGCTAAAATCTGTTCTGGAGGCAGGAGTCCTCGTTGCTAAGGTACAGGCTCACCCCTCATGCAGAGCGCAGATGAATGCCAGCTGCACACCAGTCAGGCAGTGTGCTCCCCACGCCGGCTCTCAAGAGCTCAGGTCACTCTCCTTCCCACCCTCCTAAAAGCATTTAAAGGGCAAACAGCCCTACAGACCACTGGACAATGTCTACTTGTCTTTTGGGTTGTACTTCCGTTTTAGCACATGACACATCTCCATAATCCCCCAAACCCAAAGCATTCAATGCCCTCCACAGTCTAGCCTAAACATAGTCTCAACGTCTGTCTCCAGCTACCCAGGACACTGCCAGTTTGGGCAATCCACCATTCTCCAACTTCCTATCAAACTCACCCTATCTTTGCTTGAATCATTCACTTCCCAAGCATGGGGCCCTCCTCACTTCCTCTTAGCCAATAAAACCCTAGTTATCTTTCAAGGGCTAGCCCAAATGCCACCTCTCTCATGATGCTGTCCCTCATGACTCCAACCACAAGTTATCTATGAAATATGCACAGGACCCCTCATATGGTCCTTCCTACATACTAGTATGTATTGTAGATATTTGTGAGGTTCCCTCCCTTTACCATATTGCAAGTTCTCTGTGGTTAGGGAACATTTCTTGTATTGCTTTGTGTTCCTTATGTCAGCTAGTCCAATACGGTGTAGCTATTTTTTCTCATTGTTCTATTAAAATCCAGTCCCCATCTTTTAAATATGGTATCTCTCTGCCCCCTCTAAATGATGATCTTTCTGCCTTTCTTCCTGGTCTGGTGGCCTCTGCAGATTCTGGCACATCCAGAACCACACTTTAGAAGATGACCCTGGGGGTATCACAAGGAAGGGAGTGGAGCTGGGAAGAGTCAGCTGCAGGGGGTTGCACCGTGTACTCATACAGACTTTCATATGAATTGTGCCCATGGAATCGTGTGATACAGATGTACTGGAGAAAGTGGAAGCTGGAAGACTAGTTAAGAGCCGTTTTCAACAATCCAGGCAAAAGTCTAATGTAACTCAGCTAAAGCGGAGGCAGAGGAAATGGGGAGAAGAGAACAAATACAAGCCACACTGTGAAGGGAGCAGCAGTAAGACATGGGACTGGAGGGATCATTTGTTAATATGCACTTACCTAATATCCATTCTGTCTCCTTCTCATGACAGAACTCTGATCGATCTTCCTTTGAGGAACCACCTTTATTATTTGCAGATCATGCGGCTCGCATGGGGCATGTACCTCAAAATTGGCCACTGAGAACACCATATCCCCAAGGACTGATTTTTGCTGGTGCTACCAGAAAAGACACTCTCTTTTCCACTGGGATGGCCCCCTGAGAATGAAAACAACTAGGACAAAAGACAGAGGCAGGGTCCTGTTAACATCTTTCAGACTGTAGATCCTAATGTGCCTGAAATTTTGAACTTCCCAATCACATGAACTAGTTCATTTTCTTTTGGCTTAAGTCATCTGAGCTGTATTTCTGTGACTTTCAACTGAGAGTCCTAACTAACATGCGACCTGGCCAAACATTGGACATAGGAAAATGGAAGAGTCAAAATACCCTGATGTTTGGGGATCTGGGAGGAAGGTGATTACCGCCATCAGTTGTTGTGAACGCAAACGACAAAGAGGTGACGTAAACACCAATATGTAGAAAGCGATACACCATATGAGCTGAAACTCGTGTGAAAAATACAACCAAGATTAGTATGTTCAGAGCAAAAAAAGAAAGTAGGGAAAATGGCACCACGTTAACCACCAGGAGAAAGCAGAATTAGTCCAGTTGCTATTGTTCTTCTGTCTTCTCTGTCAAGTGATTATCTTCAAACTGAACAGAATAGTACCAATATTATAAGAAGAGAAATGAAAGTGAAGATGTGTGACATAGTAAAAAATCATTTATTCAATGAAAATGTGTTCGCATCTCCAGGCCTATTTGGATCACACCCTTGAGTACTACAGGAACTTGCAGCTGTGGACTTAGCACCACTCCAGATAATCTTCGAAAAATCATGGAAAATAGGACACACACCAAAAGACAATGCCCCAACTTTGAACAAGGGAAAATGGAGGGCTTTTGAAAACCTCCCATGGAAAATCTAGACATCAATCCCCAGAAAAATTCCAGACTTGATTCTTAAACAAAAAGATGTGAATACTTAAAAAGTGAATGTAGTCACCAGAAACAAGGGTGATTTCAAATAGAAACAAGGCGTATAAAACCAACATCATTTCCAAAGTCTTTACCATGCCCACAAGGACCTGCGTGATCTGGCTCCTGCTTCCCTCTCCTTCCTGGTCCCTTGCCATCCCCCCCCTCCCACCTTCCCCCCCCACCCAACACACACACACACATACTCACTCCTCTCTAGCCACGTTGACCTTCTCTCTGTTCCTGGGATGCTCCAAATTCGTTCCACCTGCAGAGACTTTGCTCTCACTATTCCTGTGGACTGGAGCCCTCTTCCATCTCATTTTAGCATAGGAGGGTCCTTCTCATCCATTAGGTCTCATCTCAGAAAAGGAGCTTATTAAAAGAACCCACATCCAATCACTCTTGATCCCACGATCTTATTTTATTTTCCTCCTAGATCATATCCCTATCTAAAATGATCTTGTTTGTTTACTTCTTTGTTATCTCTCTCCTCTCCCTAGACCTATGCTGTCTAACACAGTAGCCACCAGCCACACGTGGCTATTGAGCTCTTGATTGTGGCTCGTCCTAACTGAGATGTGCAGTAGATGAAAATACACACTGGATTTTGAAGACTTGGGGTGAAAAAAAGGATATAAAAGCCTCATTAATAAAACCTTTTTCATATATTGGGTTAAATACAACACACTCTTAAAATTATTTTCATCTATTTCCTTCTACTTTTTATAATGTGGCTACTCAAAAAATACAATTACGTATGTGGCTTCCATTATATTTCTATTGGACAGCACTGTCCTAGAAAAAAGCTTAAAAATAAAGACCTAATCTGTGTTGCTCGCTATAAATATATATCCACATTTAGAACCATAGCTGGTACATAATTGGGGCTCAATGAGAAGTTGCTGACTGAGTTAATGATCTGCCTTTAAAAACGATATAGCGGGGCTGGCCTGGTGGTGTAGTGGTTAAGTTCGTGTGCTCCCCTTCGGTGGCCCAGGGTTCATGGGTTCAGATCTCGGGTACAGATCTACACACCGTTCATCCAGCCATGCTGTGGTGCCATCCCACATATAAAATAGAGGAAGATTGGCACAGATGTTAGTTCAGGGACAATCTTCCTCATCAAAAAAAAAAAAAGTCACTAGATTGGTAAACCTTGGAAATGCTATATCCTTTATTTCATCAAGGCATTTAACAAAGGCTATCATTTGTTCATAACAAATTCAAAGTCAACTGAAGAGTTGTGCCCCGAAGATCTTGATTTGAAGTCACTGGAATAAACTACTTTCAGAGATAAAGAGAGAAAGCAAGTTCAAAATTATTGGATTTCACTGAATCTAAGTCATCATCTGTTTTAAATGCTGCCTTATTTTATACACAACTAAGAAAAAAAGACTTTCAAATAAACCAAGACACACCATTGATTCTAAGCTGTCATCCCATTTCAGAGATATCAAAATGTGGGGAAGATGTGTGTCTTCGAATGAATGAAATACAGTATAAAGATCCAGGAAAAGGAAGGTAATAATCGCCCATGACTGTCCAGCCAGATCCCATCTGGACATGTTTGTGAAGGCTGAGATTTTCGTTCCTCTCCTCCTCCTCATTCCTTCCCTGACGTCGCTCTGGTGCGAAGAGGGTCTTTTGTAAGATAGTAAAAAAGCCAATATTTTTATCGTAGTAACTCTTTGAAACTATAATATGAGACGTGGTCCAAAGGTGGTATTGGGATTGTTCCACACTAAAGAATGTAGAACACTTAAATGTACTCCTATGATGGAAAGTAAGGAATTTCAACCATTCTTCCAGGGAGGACCCAGGGGACGTTGGGCATGGAGTCAAGAGGTAGTGGCACCAGAGAGAGAAGGGACTCTATGAGGCCCATAGGGCTGACTGCAAAGACTGAAAATTATCTTCTGAAGAAAGCGATGCTTTGGAACATCCTTTAAGTTCTGTGTGATTGTGACCAGCTTTTTGTAATAATTTTTTTTCTTTCTTGCAATCGATTATGCCTGCACCCTTCCACAGGTTCCTGGGCATATGAATTATTTTGACTGCTACAGATTAAGAGAGATGTTGACAAACATAAAGACATCTAGACCAGTAATTCTCAAGCAACGGTTTGCAAACCATGAGCACCAGTGTGTTCTTTGTCACTGTGTGCACTTTGGGCTGGTGGGGGCAGGTAACCGAGCAGGCAGGCCTTGGGGCTCCACTCCAGCTTCTCTTTATTGGTTTTCTATATTCCATTTCCACGCTGGTCTTCTAATAGCCCAGTGATGCCTGGATCATTTTCAAATTTTAAGACCCCTTACTCATCGGTCTATTTTCCAATCTTTATTTATTTATTTGGCTACTGGAGGGTTATAGGCGATAATTAGAACTAACATTTATTATCAGACCTGATCCTCATCAGTGGAAATAACCTATATTTGAGGACTCCTTGAGTTCAGAGCTCCAGCCTAATGGCCCTCTTGTTCTCTACCCTTCCTTGAAGGTCCTGCTTCTGTGTAAGATTTTGTTTCCTATCCATAGAAAATAATTGGCTAAAATAATTTTGAAAACCACTAATCTGAAACATGGTTCCCAAACATCGTCAAACACTGATATATCTTGATATCACAACATCGTTGATGTTACAGCACAGATTCTTCGGGCTCATCTCAGACTTATTAAGTTGGAATCTCAGGCTGTTGTCGAACAATAAAGCTGTTTGGTGGCAAACAGGTGAGCTGTCCATCGCTGGAAGCGTTCAAGCAGAGGCTAGATGATCAAACTGCAGCAAAGTCAATGAACGTTCCTTTCCTGGGCGTTACTTTGAATGAGAAAATCTTTAATATTACCTCCAGTGCTCTGAGTCTCTGAGTCTCTGATTCTATGACTAGAATAGAAATCAGGATTTCTCCCCCATATTCTCTGCCCGTAGTGCTAATGGACTGGCAGACTAGTGGACTAACAATAGGGGTCCAGGCACTGAACAGAGTGTTAACACTCTTAGGAATAGTACCAGTGCTGTAATAGGAATAAGGGTTCATTACAATAATTATGCATTGGTTCTGGTATATTTCCGAGACAGAAGAAATCAATATAACCAATTAAAGAATGGAGAGAAACAATGACAAGGAAAATTGAAATTAATCTTTCCGTTCAAAAGATAATAAATTTTTACCTTTGAATATGGAACACCTATTGATATGTGACAACCTTTTAGTGAAACTTAATTAGCAAGCGCCAACCCAGCAGGAGTTATGCTTGCTGGCTTCCTCTCCCCTTCTGTACCTGTTTTTCTTCTTTCTCACCCCATGCCGGGGATAGAAAACATAAACTCTAAGACTGAACACGTCAGTCCCTGTCCCTCTGCGTCTCTCAGCTGTGGGATCTAATCACGGAGGTTCAGTCCTGCCCTATTTCTGAGCCAATCCTGACCACGTTGTGCATGCATATATTTCTTCATTCAACAAATATTCATTAAGCCCTTGGTTTGAAACATGCCCTATATTATGTGATGGGAATAAAGAAGAGAGGACATGATCCCTTCTCCTTTGGGTGGAGAGGCAAATAGGGATTCCAGCAATCAAGCTTCCTTAAATCCAATGTCTAATTAGAAGCCCTCCTTTATCTCAGGCTTTCCTTAATCCCAACCACACAGCAAAGCCATTTAATGGGATTTCTGCTTCCATTTCTCAATCACACTCCAGTTCCTACTCTGGGATTGTAGACCTGCCTTGAGCTCCAACTCACTTCATTGAAATCCTACTAACAGGTCCCACTTTATTCTCCTGGGGCCAAATCTTATACCAGGATCCAACGGACATGGCTCCTTGCTTTCTCCTCCTCTCCACTCCCCATGCTGCCACCTGTCTCATTTTGATGTAAATAGAGTTTTCTAGGTCTCACCAATCTGGGAGTATAGATGGAATCATAATAACCATAATAACTCATTTTTTGCATTATTGACAGTTATAGGTATAGGCTCCAATGTGTGTTATAGAGTTTTTAACATTTTCAATTTTTATTCTTGGAACCCCTGCACTCCAGTGATTTCTGGACCTGGAGGCAATCTAAGAAACCAACCAGATGCTGTGCTCAGAATTGCCCCTCTTCCTTTTTGAGTGAGACTTTTTCCCAGAGTCACATGCCTGCTTCTTTCCTCTCTTAGGATAAATTCTCACTCTTGGCTCCTCACAAAAATTGTCTTCTGACAAGCTGCCCAATCAATTCACCAAGTGGACTGAGGCTCATCAGCTACCTTCATGGACCAACTGCATCAGGCCCCTTGGGACTTTTACATTGCCTCAAATCAAGCTCAAATTTGCCGAACCCCCATGGGTGCTGCTATGGTTTGAATTGTTCCCCCCACCCCAAAAGATATGTTGAAGTCTTAGCCTCCAGCACTTCAGAATGTGACTTCATTTGGAACTAGGATTGTCATAGACACAATTAAGATGAAATCATATTGGGCCCCTAGTCCAATATAACTGATGTCCTTATATGAAAAATGAAAGTGGATACAAACACACACAGATGGAAGACAATATGAAGACACACAGGGAGAACACCATGTGATGACAAAGGGAGAGATTGGAGTGATGCTGCCACAAGCCAAGGAACACCTGGGGCTACCAGAATCTGGGTCAGGCATGGATGGATCCTCCCCTACAGGTTTCAGAGGGAGCATGGCCCTGCCAACACCTTCAGAACTGTGAGACAATAAGTTTCTGTTGTTGTGAGCCACCAGTGTGTGGTGCTTTGTTATGGCAACTTGAGGAAACTAATGCAGATGCCATGTTACCCTCTTCGCCATCCCTCCAGAGGATTCGAAGGGAGGAGGGAGACTAAGTTCTCCTCTACCATGAAACTTTGCATTGGACTTTAGTCCTTTGATGCTAAAGCTGGGTTATGTATTCCCAGAGGCCCCTGACCCTCACTGCTGCTCATTTCCTTTCCCCTGGCCAGCGGCTGAGATCCTTACTGGTTTCCCAGCTTATCTGATTTGTAATGAAAGCAAAGCCTTCCTGGCTCACATCTTAGGGATTTTATATATAAAAGCAAGTGATTCTGTGTACAAGATTTGTTTTTCTAGCATCTTTGGGGTTGCAGGCTACATGAAGAGGAAAAAGTTAGATAATGCGCTGGTCATCATTCCAAGATAAATTATGCTCACTATCAAAAGTATACTTGCTTTTAAGCTGTTTCTCTTCCAGTATGCTGACCCATACTTCCTTCCCCATCTTGTGAAAACAGATAAGGAGATAAACTATTGCTTCAGGACTGAGCAAAATTAATTTGCCTACAAGGGAAACGAAGCTATCACTATGGCTTCAATTAATAGATTATGAGGTATACTAACTCATAAAACTCAGAAAAGTTAGAATGATCTGTTGCAAGTTTAGAAACCATCTCAAGTTGGTTTAAGAAAAAAAAAGGAATTTATCACGTGTAGTAGGGGTGGGATGAGGCAAGGAGTCGGCCTCACTGCGAAGCTGGAACATGCCAGTCAAGGGTCACCTCAGTGGCTATAAATGGCAGTGTTGAGAAAAATGGGCTAGTTGGGCAAACAACCCTAAAGGTATCTTCTACTATGATGCTCTAAGAAGCTTCTCTAACGAGCCACACAATGGCCATGTCAAGAGAAGACTGGAAATAGACCAGATAATCAGCTCTTTCCTTGTTTTCGAGAGGACTCACATATGGGATTAGGGGACAAATCCTAGTGACGGACACCATGCTGTACTTAGAGTTAGCCCTTTGCTGGCTGCTCTTTCTCTCGGGATAGATTCTCTGGCAGGAGGCTCCTAAGTCCTTTAAGCAAACAAGCTCTGTTAGCATCAACCAGCCACAGTGCAAAGAGAGTAAAAGATTCTCTAGACTGCCTAGTGTGGGCTCTATTCCTGGAGCTGGGGAAGGGTTAGGGTTAGAGATGGGGGACGGGTCTTCTGATTCAGAGGATAATTTCTTAAGAGGATGGGTTAATTGCCAAATGCATCCTCCCTACTTCCTTCTAGAGAATACAGTGTGGGGAATAGAAACACAAGTTATTGTATAGAATGAGCTGGATTTAAATCCTGTCCCCACATTACCGTTAGACTTGGGCAATGACAGAGAACGACAAATACTGTATGGTATCACTTATATGTGGAATCTGAAAAAAAAAAAAGTGGGACTCATAGAAACAGAGAGTAGAATGGCAATTGCCAGAGGCTGGGGGTGGGGGACACAGGGAGATATTGGTTAAAGGGTACAAACTTTTAGTTATAAGATGAGTAAGTTCTGTGGATCTGATGTACAGCATTGTGATATAGTTAATAACACTGTAGTGTATCTTTGAAATTTGCTGAGAGAGTAGATTTTAAGCATTCTCACTCCCCCATCACCAAAAAGGATAACTATATGAGGTGATGGATGTATTAACTTGACTGCAGTAATCATTTCATGGTGTATGTCTATACCAAATCATCAGCTGTATGCTTTAAATATATACAATTTTATTTGTCAATTATACTTCAATTTAAAAAATTAAAACAGAAAAAGACTTGGGCAGGTAACTAAACCTTTCTAAATCAACTGTGATGTGGTCATAATAGTACCTCCTCACAGAGCTATTAAGGCTGAACTGAGATCATCCATGACAAGTGCTTAGCATAGTGTCTGACTCAGTCCTCACTGGCAGCTGTTAGTGTTCAGCCATATTTGACACAGTATCTCTTATTGGCTTCTCTGAACCCTAGCCTAGCACTCTTTTCTTCTATCACTTTATTTTCTGTGATAGAAAAGATACCTTTAACAAAAAACCTCAAATCTCAAATGCATGTCTGTTTTAAACAGAAGATTCCTCCACCCAACGTCAGGGTTAGAAGAAAAATCCCCAGCCCATAAGTTAGCCTTCCCATAAAACTGTAAACACGAAGGGTCCTGCAGCTTGTGACTTTGGCCTCTCTACAGCTGAGCTGCGTGTACAGGATTAGAGAAGAAGTTTAGGATGCTTTGGAGAGAAAACAGACGAAAGCAAAATATTATTAGCACTCTAGTAAATCCATCACAGATGGCCTTCAAAAATTAACCCAAAAGCAGAATGCTCATTTTCAGAAAGTGCCTGCCTTCTTGAAATAATCTGGAAAAGTCTCAAGAACATCTCCCATGTAAGTGATCCAATATTCACTGCTTCAGCTGGAAATGAAAAAAAAAAAAGTCTTTGTTCTTTCAGCCTTTCTGCTCCCACTTTTTTTTCCTGACAACAATAGACAGAGGAATCGCACAGAATGGTCCCACAGGATGTGGACAAGGGGATCCATCTCCTACCCTGGGAAAGGGGTGGGCCACTCAAGCAGGTGCCAAAGGGAAGATTGTCTCCCTGGGTCCAGGATGTGACTGTCACCCAAAGGACACCTGAACTGCCTTCTCTCTCTTCCCTCCCATGGAAAGTGGTGCCTTTGCAGTGAAGAGTTGTTTTTTGTTAGTTAATGAAAGGTAATGGCCCTTGCAGATACTTTACCAGGGAACCCAAAATTTAAACTCTTGCTACTGATTGGGATGGACTTTTCTCCCCTCCTGTTAGTCACCCAGCTCTGGGAAATGTTTTTAAAGCTCATGGGGCCTCCCAGAGTATCCTGGGTCGTTAGTCTCAGCACCAGCACACTCTTCTCTCAACTAAGATTCCTACAAAAAATACACAAGAGCCTACAAATCAGAAGGGGAGCCATTCATTTTTCCCTTTAGGCCTGTTACCTGCTTTCTCTTAGGGGAAAAGTTACTCAGCCAAGAATTCCAGGCTGGTTAACCAGAGTTCTTTGCTTCTGCTCAGAACTTCCAATACACGGTTAAAAATCATAGCTAATGCTTCATGGAAATAAATATTTCAAAACCACTTGCTTTCTGGCCTGCCAGATGGCTGCATTTCACACTTCCAACTGTGTCAGACTCTGAACACTCAGCAACTCAAATTTTGTGGTGGGGTTTATGATCCTGGACTAAGGATTGGGGTGGTGGATAAGTAATATAGATAGGCGTTTTTTAATTAAAAAAAATTTTTTTAATGGAATGAGTTCAACTTGCCTCACTCAAGTAGCATAGCCCAGTTACAGGAATAGGGTTCGTGGTAATTCTGCAGCAAAAATTCCAGTTAGCCAACACAGTCAGCAAAAGATCTCCTCATATTTATATTTACCTGCCTGCACTGCCTCCACTCTCACCTCAAATCCCTCATCAGTTTAGTCACCCTTATCTGTCTTGCTCCCTCCGTGGGTAGATTCAGGGAACACCAGTCTTCGAGATAGGTTGACACACTTGGAATTCCTTGTGCTTTGAACACAGATGTACATAAGAGCCCAAGTAGGACTGAGGGGCGGAGTCCTCTGAATCCTTTCAGATTCAAGGTCTTCTCAGTCTGTTCAGGCTGCTGTAACAGAATACCGTAGCCTGGGTGGCTTATAAACAACAGAAATTTATTTCTCACAGTTCCGGGGGCTGAAAGTCCAAGACCAAGTCAATTTCAGTGTGTGGTGAGAGCCTGCTTCCTGGTTCACAGGCTGCCGTCTCCTCACTGTGGCAGAAGGGACGACAGAGCTCTCTGAGGTCTCTTTTATAAGAGCACTAATCCCATTCATGACCTGCCCTTATGACTTAATCACCTACCAGAGGCCACACCTCCTAACATCGTCACATTGGGCATTAGGACTCCAACATACAAATTTCGGGGGCGCACAAACATTCAGTCCATTGCAACGGTCTTGACTTCTGCTAGGTCCATCCTGACTGCTTTTCAGAACTTGTGCTGAAAAATGTGTCATGATAGGAGGTCATTTCAGTCTTTTGCTGCCTTATGTTTGTTACTGGTAGTAGCAGTGTTGCTATTATTATATAAGTAATATATATTTATTAGAGAAAAATTAGGAAATAAGAATAAATAAAAGAAGCCAAAATCCAAAATATACATACATGTAAAACACCCTGGAATCTTATAATACAGAAAAAACCACTACTAACATTTTAGTGAATATTCTAGACTTTGTATGTAACTACATACCCACATATATGTGCTCATAATATATTTTGTGACATCAAGTTCATACTATTTTGTTTTGAAACTTTCTTTTTTCATTTAATAATGTGTTGTGGACATCTTTCCAAGGCCGTATAAACCCTTCTGCACTCATGTGTGCACACGCGCGTACACACACACAAATACACGCAGCAACAGGATTGCTTGCAACTAGAAGTTGCTTCCTCCACAAAAGATGCCACAGGTTTCAAGGTCAGGGGTGAGTTTAACTAACTAACAAGGCAGGAGGATGATTTTTCCCCTGACAGCCATGAGTGCTCCTCGCCTCATCTCTGGCCCACTCTAGATATAAGGATGGGCTAAGAAGGGGAGGATGGGGATCTCATTAGAGGCAGTGTGAGAAGAGCCTGAGGGCGGGCACTCCACACCCACAGGAAGACAGGGCAGATGGGCACTAACACTCTGGGAGCACAAACTATGGGCGTGATTCCAAAGCACAGGTCCCTGCTCTCACCTGTCCTTAGATAAGGCTGGATGTTCAGCATGAAAACATAAATCAGTGGAGCTGTGGCTGCTGCCTCCCTTCCTAATTACCCTGAGAAATGTCAAGTCCTTGGTGGCCCCCGCTTCCTCTATCCCAGTCCATGAAGGCAGTGGAGGGAGTTTTAGCAGCTGGGGGCCCCCTGTAGCCCTGCCAACCAGCCTTTCCCCAAACCCTTGGGGACTGCCACCATCTTCTTCTCTTCTGCCAACAAGTCCGGTAAGAAAGCTGCTCTCCTGAAATCAGCACGTCCTGACAGCCTACTCCAGGACAAGCCCTCCCCTGACAGGCAACCTGAACTGCAAGGGGCCCTCGCAGTCCTCAGTGTGCCAACAAGTCCCTTACAGCTCTAGAGACCAGCAGGAGTAGCCTTTGAACAGAAACTGTAATGTCCATGAGATACACGAGCCTCCTACACACAGCGCACTAACTGCTCCACACAGAGCATATGATGTGAACACGAGGAAACTGAACTCCTTCAGTCACACATTCAGTCCTGCATCAAACGCTTATCAAAGGTCTCCTCTGTTTTCCCTCCTCTCTTTCCCATTTCTTATCTAGCACCAAGTCTGGTTCATGCTAACTCTTTAAAAGTTGTTTTTTAAAGCATTATTGAGTCTATCCCTTCCTCTTCAAGCCCAATTCTTTGTTAGTTTTCACCTAAATGAAGTTGATTGCGGCAGATGTAGTTTAATCTGTCCTATGCACTCTCAGCTCCATCTTGTCATTGTGCTATCTCAACATGGAGGGCATTAGAAGGGACAACTGATGAAGCAAAATTCAAATTTGTCTCCAAGATATTCAAAAATTTTAGAAAAAGCCATTTATTTGGCTTTTCATCATTTAACGTCATTCTCAGTAGGATTTTAGAGTGGCACAGAGATAGTTGGTGTCCACTGACTCCTGGCTCCATGAGGCCCAGAGCCCTGTCTCCTTCATGGCGATGTCCCCAGGTACTTAGAAGAGGTGGCTACTAAGTATTTACTACATGACTGAGTGACTGATAGGTCTCATGTCAAAGGCAGAGCGGTAACAGAATGTCAGCACTTTGACAGCACCCATCTTCCTCTGGCCAGACACATAATTCTGTTTTCTAAAGTCTGTTGACAAGTACTGACCCCTCCTGGCATAGCATCGCCATTTCTCAAGCAGAGCTAGAGCTGAGCCCTCAGCCTCTGACTTCAGCCTCTCAGCCCAATTTCAATCCAGGGGGTCAGGCGTCACCACCATTCCTGAGACCTGGCTCTCATTACCTTTTTGAGTGGCAACACCTAAGACTTGATCTAGAGAGGCAGCTGGCATTCAGGCCAGGCTGACATCCTCTCAAAGGAGGGGAATGGCACAGAGACTGCCCTTCAGCAAACCAAAAGAGACTCACCCTGACAGGAGAGTGTCCGAGCGCACCAGCCCTGTCAGGGACTCTAACCAGGTCCAGGGGAGAGGGTCAATTTTGAGATGAACAATATATTTCTGTTATTCACTGACCCTGAAGATCCTGAGGGAACTTGTGTGAAGTTGGGGGAGGTGGGAAGAGAAGGAGAGTGTTTTATGTTACAGCAAAAGCAAATAAATAAAATACTTGGGACAGGGAGGCATTGTAAGAAATTAACTTTACAAAGTCACCAAATTGAGGATTAAAGAAAAAGATAAGCCACGTGAGAAATGACCTTTTCCTCTTCTCTGTCACCAACTGATGGTGCTTGTGGCATGGGAGAGAAACTAGGCCCATAAGGGTGCGGGAGAGGAAGAAAGCAGTGAAGTGGGTCATGCTTTGGTCACCACCAAATTCATTTGGCCAACACCTTCTCAAGAGCACCAGGCAGAGAGAAGGCAGGGCCACTAGGAAACCTGAGAAGGAAGGAGAGGAACCAGAAGGTGGAGGAAGGTAGCTGGATGGCTCATAGGGCTGAGAGTTCACAGGGGTTATGCCAGTCAGCGTGCCAAGCCAGACCTACAAGGATTATGAAGGACCTGGAAAATGAGGGCTCCCAATGGAGAGCCCTGGAGAAACTCACAGTGGGTGGGGCCAGCCAGCCAGATTAACAGGCTTTTATAAGGAGAGGAGAAAAGGAAAAGTCTTTGCAACCCTCTGACATTGATGGTTGAGTATGGCCTCTTCCACTCACTTGTTTTCACATTGGAGCAAGTCCATCACCTCTCTAAACTTGGGCTTCCTCATCCATAAAGGGGTAATAATAGTGCCTTCCTTGTGGAATCATTGGGAGGGTTAAGTGAAATAATTCATGGATAGCACTGAGCACCATGCCTGGCAAACAGTGAGTTTTTCAATAGTACTGTTTTCTTCATTTGCAATACCAGGTTGATATGGGCAGTGAGCAGGAGCGATACACTAGCAGTGGCTACAGCCAAAAACAGGGAACAACTACTCTTTGTTCAGTAGACCTTTTTGAGCACCTTCCAGGTGCTATTGCCAAGAACTTAAACAGACAGGGTGGCAGAATGGTTGGCCACACCCAGTCACAGTTTCCCATGGGAATCTTCTTCAGGGGACATAGTTAGCATCTGATCCAGAGAACAACTCTGTATAACCAGCAGTAAGCCACAGCTCTCAGGGAGCTGAGCTCAGTGTCTTGTCACACAGAAGGATAACCACAGGAGGGCAGGCTTGAAGGAGAGCTGACTATGCATCTTCAATATGCATTTTTGTGTCAGATTCTACTGAGGGTCTGTTTGGGTTTTACATTCTGCTGGTATCTTGACCAAGATGGCTCTTGTCTGCTAAGAGAAGCTAACGAGCTTTCTAAACACACAGACCTTTAGTGAAATTTCCTCTGAAAACACACAGAGAAACATCTGGACTGCCTTCGTCTGAGGGTGCCAAGGGGCAGGTCTGGGCAGAGGCAACCATCTAGCTCTGTAACCGTGCGCCTGGCAATGGTGTGCACAAAGGGGCTTGAGCCACGAAAGACAAATGGTTGGGCATAAAGTAGGTGGCTTCTAAGATGTAGGGCAGTTCCCAAGCAAGGAACAAAATATGGTTTGGAATCCAAGTGTAGCTGGTAAATCCTTTCCTCCCAGCTGCACGGTCCTTCTTAACAGAGGTTTTTGTGGACCTCATTGTGCTTTCCATACCTGGCTGACCAGAAGAATCATCTGGAACGCTTTTTGAAAATGCAGATTTCTGTGTCCCACCCTCAGAGACACTAATTACATAGGTCTGTGGGTGTGTATTATTAAAAAGTTCCTTGGCTAATTCTAACTCACAGCTAGCTTGGGTCAGGCTGGTGGATAATGATGCAGACAGTATGTGATCAAGAAGGAAGAAGAGACGCATAGGCAAGGGCAGAACCAAGGTCACTTATCTAGGGCTTCACTGACCCCATCTCCTCATCCCTAGAATGAGCGAAACTTACCCTGGACTCTCTTTCACAGAGACATTGTAGAGGAAATTCTAATATCTGATGCCAGCTCAAGATTCTAGAATCCTCTGAGAGTATGAAGATAGGGTGCTATGTTAAAGATGGGACAGCTCAAAGACAAAACCAAATAATCTACAATCTTATTTTAAAGAAACTTTCTAGCTGCTAGAAAAGTAGTAGACTAATGCCCTACCTTGAAGAAGAGAAGGAGAGGCATCCTTTTTCTGTATGTCACCTCCTCACTCAGATTTAGGAGGGACACTGAGCGTAAGTGACCAGGGCCCCAATTGCTACATTCTAAAATCTAGTTGGGCAAATAGGACATGCCTCCCAGGAGCTGCTCCCAGCTGGTGACTAAGTCGGACAGACCATTCCTGGGACACACTGATGTCCTTGACTGGCAACGCTGGCTCGAGGACTCCCCAAGAGCCTTGCCAAATCTTTTTCAGACCGCATGGAAGTCAAGGATGCTTCCCTCAACCTTCCTACCTCTGGTCAGACTTGTGTGGTGATCTGATAGCACTCCAGTACTTTTTAGCTCCGTCTCCGTTTTCTCTCATACCAGCATTTCCCTTCACAACGTCCTTGCGTGTTTAATCCATCTTGGCCCCCGCTCCTTGGAGGCCCTGGACTCACGCATGATCTTTGGAATAGCTGCAGTTCCGAGATGTTAGTGGTCCTCCAGAGCCTTGCACATCTTTGACCCTTAAGGTCTGAGGGCTTGGGGTTCCAGGGGTGTTCAGGCTAATGGTGCCAAGGAAGGTCCAGAAGAAAGAAGCAGAGACCAGATATTTAGGGAGAAATCTCCACGGCTGACTCAAGAGATACAGATGCAAGATCCTTTGGTTTTCTTTTTCTGTACCCATTACTATGAGCTAGGCATTACCTTTCTTTCACAAATAACAAAACCAATACTTTGATAAGTCAACTAACCTGCTCGAGATCATTCAGCTAATAAATATCAAAGGATATTTCCATCCTCAAAGGCCATTTTGTTTCCACTCTACTGCAATGATTCTTCACTAGAAAACAGCATAATATGATGGTTCAGAGCATAAAGTTTGGAACTGGACCACCTCAGCTTCCTCATCTTTAAAATAAGGATAGTGTTGGGGGTCGGTCCCGTGGCCAAGTGGTTAAAGTTCCATGCACTCTGCTTCGGCAGCCTGGGGTCACGGGTTCAGATCCTGGGCACAAACCTCCTCCACTCATCAGCCATGCTGTGGAGGCATCCCACATACAAAACAGAGGAAGATTGGCACAGATGTTAGCTCAGGGCAAATCTTCCTCAAGTCAAAAAAAGAGGAAGATTCAGATAGATGTTAGTTCAGGGCGAATCCTCCTCACCAAAAAACTAAAAGATAAGGATAGCGTACCTACCTCAGAAGATTGTTGTGAAGACTGAGTGAGTTACTATTGGTAAGTGCTAAAGAAATGTCAGCTGATCATGGTAGTAGTAACAGCAGCAGTAGTAGGCTGGGTTTTCCTTTGTGGGTATCAGTTAGGCAGTTGAGAATGGTAGATGGGGTTTAGAGGGGTTGTGGATCCCATCTGCAAGTGCATGAAATAATAAGTCATTTATTTGACTGAAGTATAGGACATCTGGTGGGAAAAGCAATGAGAGGAAAGGTCGTGTTGGGTGCCAGGGGAGAAAGCCTGAGCTGCTTTGACCGGGCTGGTCCTGAAGGGCTGATAGGGCATGGGGTCAGAACGACATGCTGATGTGTCCCAATGGCTACAGAAGCAAGGGGATCTCCAACAATAGGGAGTCCTCCAGCATGAGGAGTCCAGGAAAGCTAAAAAGAGCTAAACTTGACCTGGCCCTTCACCTATCGAGTAGCAGGGGCAACTTGGTGGACCAAATACAGCCTTTCTCCAGGTAGTCTTGGACCCACCAGAAGCCAAAAGAACCTTATGGGGAAAGAGATTTTTAGAAGTCAGTTACTTAGCATGTGGTCTTCTTAATAATTTAATAAAATATGACTTGTCTGAAAATACCAGGCCTTTTCAGGAGAAAATAATTAGTGAATTACACTTTGTGGGAAATAGGACCTCAAAAACTGATGACCTACAAAGTTTTTCTGGCAAGTAAGGAAAGAGAACAGGTTTTATTGTCAAGACACTCCCACTCTGTCTTAAGAGTTTTGCATAGATAATCTTTCTAGCTACAAAAATCTGAATTATTGGTGCATCAAAATATTCCAAGGTGTTTTCACTTCCTCACAGATAATTCAAGCAAATTCAGACATGCAAGCTGAAAATGAGGCAGGCACCAGATGAGGTCAAGGCCAGGGCACCAGCTCGACTCAGTTCAGTGCAGCAAGCATTTATTGAGCACTTACTATGTACCAGCTCCTGGGCTGGCCTCTGAGACTATAAAGATAAAAAGATTGACACAGGCTTCACAGAGCTCATAGGCTGGTGTGGAGAGAGAGGTAGCCACAGACACCATAATGTGATACATGCGTTAAAAAAAGTAATACATCACGCATGCTCAAAACTCTAGCCCTGTGAAACATCTTCCAATTTTCTCAGCAGGTCACCCTCTATCTTTGTCTAGCAAAACCATCCTTTAGGTCCCAGCTTCAATACACTCCCTCAGAGACCTTCCATGATCCATGAGACTAGGCACCCCTGCGTCTGCGCTAGGAGCTCACACTTGAAGTTCTTGGATGTGGGACAATTTGGTTCACCCTTGTATTCCCAAACCCTAGCTTACTACTGGTTCTGCTTCTTAGGCACAGAAAGAACTAAGTAAATATGTGTTCATGAATGGAGGAATGAGGAACTGAACAGAATACAGGATTGTCTCCCAAGAATCAATGACCTTTTATACTATTAATAGAAGCTTGGCAAACCTGGGGTTGACCACGGCCAGACTGATCAAATCTGGTGGGTAGGGGACAGCAGCAGAAAGCTCCAGGAAACACTCCATTTGAAGGCAAGAGAGCAGTGACATTAAGTCTACGAGTTATTATTCTCCTGGAGCAGCAGCAGCACAGGAGACAGAGCCCAACTTACACGGAGGAGGGCTGACGGGGGCAAGGCATGGCACTGGGGCCCCAGCCAGGTCTGTGAAGGCTCAAGACAGGACATCAATATCATGGGCAACCAGTCCAATGATACAGACTAGGCAGGGATGGTCAATAGGTTTCAGTTCTGTGCCAACTGTATCCAATTTCTGGGAGTGGTGTGCTGAGAAGGGTTCTGAAGCAGACAGGACCATGCAAGCGAGAGTTCTGGAATTTAATAGCAGTGTCTGCATGAGAACCAGAAGCCTAGTGAAAGCATTCTTCAAATGTATTTGGGGGCTCTGCTGGTCGGGAGTTGGGAGGATGGTATTCAGTTAGCTCCCTGCTCTGAAATCTCTAAGCACAGTGCTTAGCTTGTGGTGGGTACTCAGTTGGGGTTAGTTCCCTTCCTCCACCCTTAGGAGTGGGATGGCTGAACCTGCTTGCAGAGGGGTGGGCCTGGAAAAACAAGATGATAGGAGGCCTGGTCATCAGTCAGAGCTTTTCTCCAAAAACGCTCACTCTTGCCCCTCATGCCCAACCTCACCTCTAAGCTGGAAGACTTCGGACTGTAATGCCATTCTGTCCACCTCATTGGACAAGGTAATTGATCCTCAGTGTCCTCACTGGCCAGATAGGAATAGCAATGCCTTCATTGCAGGACTCTTGTGAAGCTCAATTCGATGTTAAAATAGTTGGCACAATGCTTGTTGTCTAGCAGGTACTCTGCACACAGCCATTTTCAGGCTGCATCTGGCTGTCTCAAAAAGCAGGCTTTGTCCCTGGAATCCTTGCTCCTCTCATCCTGGGCCCTTCTTCCACCTGCCGGTGTACTTCCTCTGCCTGTCTCCCAGATGGCCTCTCCTTCTATGTTGCCAAAAGCGCCCCTTCCTGTTCCCACATCACTCCGTGTCCTGAAATCATCTCTTGCCTCTCTCCCTCTCCAGAATTCTGTGTGCTTGTTGAATTTGATCTTAAGTGCTAGGACTCTATGATTTCACGTCAAGGCCCAAGTGCATTTTAAAAGAAGACACTTGATAATATACCTGTCTGTGTTGTGGAATTCCGGACTGCTGACCTCTGGCAGTGAAACAGAGCGAGCCAGCGAGCTCAGGCAGCAGTGGTTTCATGACCCCTTGTGAATGAGCAGATTGCACCATGGTTCTCAAACCTGTCTGCGCAGCGAAATCATCTGGGAAACTCTTAAGAAAATACAGGTTCCTTGGCTCCACCCCAAACTTTCTTACTCACAATCTCCAAGGATGATGAAGAGGACAAAGACCCAGGTGACAACTTCCCTTGCTCTTAAGGTTGAGCAGACATGGGGCTGCACGCAGCCCTGAGCTGAGGGCACCCTTCTTCCCTACCAAGTGTGAGGGCTGCAAAGACCCAGAGGAGTGTGGCACCTTGACTCTGGGAGGACCTGTCAGCACCAGCCTGGAGTCCTGGCCACTGCCTTTCCCTCCCACCACCTCCTGGGTTTCCTATGCCGCTGCCCTGTTGTCAGGGAGACCTCCCCCGACTACTATCTCCACGGCCTCCACTGCAACGCCCACCCCCACAACATAAATGCAGGCAGTTTTTATTGAATGCCTTATACTAGGTATTCATTATTTCCTGAATCATCACAACCATATGGGATAGTTACCATCATTAAGCTCATTTTACAGATAGGGAAACCAAAGCTGAAAGAAATTAAGCATACGACTATGGGCAGGAAGCTAGCATGAGGTAGGACTTGAACCTGCAGTGATCCAAATCCAGAGTTGCAATTCCTAACCCCTGTGCTTTGTTGCCTTTACATTCTCAGCCACCAGGCCTTCACAAATGACCGGGTCTCCTTTCTATCACAGACAACTGTTTCACCGTGTTTTGGAAATTGCACATACTCTGCTCTGTGAGGGCTGAAGATGGATCAGCAGCTCGGAGACCCTTACCCTAGCAATAGAATCACAGCCCCCACTCCCTGTAGGGAGCCTTCAAGAAATGGCCCTGAGAGTCACAGGTTCTGTCTCCCCAAGCTGTTGAAACGAGGCTATTGCAGTGGCTCCCTTCAGGCTCCCAGCCAGGCAGTGGGCCACCTGCTTTCACAGTATAGTGCCTGGGGCTCTAATCCTCCAACACAGCAATCAAATGGCAGTAAACTGCAACAATGCGTGTAAGTACACATTTGTACTTCCCCTCCCTTGGTCCAGCCAGCGTATGTTTGAACTACTAGCAAGATCTCAAAGATGGTGGGCTGGCCTGGTGGTACAGCGGTTGAGTGTGCATGTTTCGCTTCTCGGAGGCCCAGGTTTTGCCGGTTCAGATCCCAGGTGCAGACATGGCACCGCTTGGCAAAAGCCAAGCTGTGGTAGGCGTTCCATGTATAAAGTAGAGGAAGATGGGCACAGACGTTAGCTCAGGGTCAGTCTTCCTCAGCAAAAAGAGGAGGATTGGCAGTAGTTAGCTCAGGGTTAATCTTCCTCAAAAAAAAAAAAAAAGATCTCAAAGATGGTACTGAATATCAACTCTGCTATACTTCTCAAATTGTACTTCTTAACCCTGGATGCACTTTCCAATCATCTGGGAAGCTTTAAAAAATACCAATGCCTGGGACCAACCACCCAAACTTTCTGACTTAATTGGACTGGATGGTGCCCAAAGTCTCAAAGGATTCTAATGGGCAGCCAAGTTTGAGAAGCCCCACTCTAGGACAGTGCTGCTGGTCTGGTGCTAAGAGAGTCTTTAAACTTTGCGAGGTGGGTTTCTGTCCCCCTGGAGAAACTTGAGTAGCTTTTCCCCCATAAGGGGGAAGCAATTGCTCATGTTGAAGGAGGGTTGTTTCTCTTTCTCTTCCCCACGTGAAACAAAGAATCCCTGTGGCCTGGGGTCTCAGGAGAGGAGAAATACTCCTGCTGGAGACAAAAGCTGTCTGCCTCAGCAGTCATGGCACGGAGACCTGTGTTGAGGCCAGATAGGAACCCCCTTTATTAGCCAGAAGGATGAGTACAGAAATGGTAGACTCTGAGGAATTCTGGATTCTGGTCATTGTTCTCCTAGAAGGACTGACTTTGACCACTCCAGAAAGAAAGCTGTCTCTAATATCTTTAGAAAGAAGACTCTGCCACTTTCCCCTGTAACTCGTTTCCCATCTCCCAATACTTGCAGGCCAACCATTCTTTCTTACATCTAATCCTAATTCCCCTTACTGCAGTTAAACTGCGGTTTTCTTGTTTGTCCTTGTCTGAAACAAGGCCAGCTGTCTTCACTCGTGCAAAGCCCTTGAGGACTGGCTGGTAGAGGGTAAATACAGAATGGTCTGACCTTGGTTTTGCATAAACCCTCAGGTAAAATTCTTCTCTTCCTCCAGGACCCTGAGGAGCTAAACAGAAGGGCACTCGAGTTGAAGGTCCTACGTCTAAAGCCTGGAATGAATAATGGTTCGTTTGGAGTTCATTGTTATTATTGTTCATCCACTTCTTCACTTATAAAGCAGATAAAATTGTGTTGAGGAAAGGCCACATCTAATGAAAAAATCATCCTTGTTTGCATTCATTTCCACTGCTCCTTCCCCGACCCCGTTCCCACTACTACCAATAGCCTCACCTGAATTTTGTGAAGCAAAAGGAAGGAAAATCAAAGCCAGTGTACTAACTGGCTATTTTCTGTAACCGACAGAAACTAGGACAACGAGAGCAGCATGAGGCTGCTGCCTTTAATGTCTGTGGATTTGGTCCAAGGGACAAGTTGAAGAGTTGATAAACTGAACAGAGGTAGTCATCTGAGCATCTTAGGGGGCTCACCTCAAGTGTCATGTTCCTGTCTGTTTGTGGCTGTGCAGTCTGTGTTCACTGCTTCATAGTCACTCCTGGCACTTGGAGGAAGGAAAAATCCTATCTGCCTGATGACTAATCTGTGGAAAAGAAGTCTGCAATCTGTTGGGCAGAATTCCTCCTTCTTCTCCCCTCTGCCCTCCTGCCACGCTGTTTAGTTACGAGTGTCTCTTTCCAGTTTTCCCCAATGGGATAGCTATGTTCTCAATGTTGTCTTCGGCAAATTACCAAAATAGAATTTATGATTCATTGACCCAAATTATGTTCCCACTGACAATATCTGCAGAAATCCTGTTCAACAATGGCTTGCTGAGTTTACAGAAAACATACATCATTCCCGGGAATTCACTCACCCCAACAAGGCCAACAGAAGAGCAAATTAAATCTTATCTCCTCAGAAGTCCGTGATGAAGAACATCCTGGTGTTGGCAATTCACTGCACATTTTCACAAAGCTTTGAGAAAGCAAGATTGTTAGGGTTTTCCTGTGATTTGCAGTTAAGTCCTGAGGTCTACATGAAAGACCTCTCTGTAAGGATAGTGACCTATTTTCCTAAGCTACAACTCTGAGATTAAGGTCCCACGCTCGCTTTGTGCTCTAAGCACCTTAAGGCATCACAGACATTTTTCTCAGCAGGTATGTATAGTACATAGTAACCAGGCTCTATCTTTGATATCGCTTGCCCATGATCTTAACGAGGAAGCAAAGTAATCTAAAAAGTTAAGACACCAAACATATATTGCTTCCCTTGATAGATAAACTTCTCCCTTAGTGATTTTTACTTTTGTGCACTTGTCTCAGAATGAAATAAAGTGAAAGTTAAAAACCTAGTTCATCAGCTTACAATCTGTTAAGCAAAGCTAGACGGAATCGTTGCAAAGCAAATAGAAGCACAGAAGATGGAGTGAGCATCCTCCACCCCAACTCTCCCACTGCATGCAGGTATAAAAACTGGAAGGAATGCGTGGGGCAGCTATTCGAGGACCCTGAAAAATGAATGATTGCAGGTGGATTGGAAAAGAAGGACAGAATTTGAAGTACCACAGAACCGGCAATGAGTCCCCTCCCTCCCACGTTTTTCTCTTGTTGTCCCCTGGCCTGGACTCAAGGCAGCCTGAAAACTTGAGACATGGAGAGAGAGAGTTCCAGGAGAAGCCCTCTACTTCTGGCTCAACAAACACAAAGGAGAGTGCTAATGCTTAGGAGGCGTGGAGAAAATAGCCCATTTTTTCTTTCTCTTTTTCTCTATTCTGTTGTGTCCCAGTCCCCAGACAATCCTTAGGTAGTGGTGGCAATGGCAGCAGTGGGGCCCATGGGTGGCTAAAACTCTGAGGAAGGGGAACTCCCCACTGTGATTGGTGGAGCAGTGGTCCCCAGTGGGTGAGTGTTCCTCTGTTGCTTTTTCTCTCTCTCTGTCCTCCTCCCACGTGGCCCCAGATGTAGGTGCCCTCATGGAAGTAAGCAGCAGAACAAGGGAACTAAAGCCCCAGTTTTCTGACTAGACAAATGGAAAATGGAGCCCCAGAGAGCCAGAAAGTTCTGGGGAGATTGTGGAGACGGAGGAATTGGGAAGTTGTTCACAAATTCCTGAGCTCACCCACAAGCTTCACATGCATGGATCTGACTTTAAACAACATACCATAGACTTTGAAAACTGAACTATGAGATAGACCATTGCCCCCATCCCAGACCAGACAATGGGTCATGTACCTGTTGGGGCAGATCTGAGCAGCATTGCAAACTGAAACTGAAACTGACACTGAACTGAACTTTGAAACTGTGCTGACCCTGAACTGACACTGGAACCACACACACAGAAGTATAGTTGGAACATATGTCTTGAACCCAACTAGGTTGATTGCCTACTAAAACAAAAAATCAACACTTTCTATAGAGTTTAATCAAGACCCAGAGTCTCATAATATAATACTGAAACTGTCCAGAATATAGTCGAAAATTACTTGGCATATAATGAGTCAGAAAAACCTCAACTTGCACAGGAAAAGATAATCAAGAGATGCCAACAATAAGATGGCACAGATGTTGGAATTATCCGACAAAGATTTAAAGCAGCTATTATATAAAAGTGCTCCAAGAAGTAAGATTGAACATTCTTGAACCAAATAGAAAGACAGAAAGTCTCAGTAAAGAAGTAGAAGATAAAAACCAAACAAATGGAAAGTTTAGAATTACATAATGCAATAGCTAAATTTTTTTTAAATGATCTGGATGGGGTCAATAGTAGCATGGAGAGGTCAGAGGAAAAAATCAACAAACTTGAAAATAGATCAATAGAAAGTGTCCAATCTGAAAAACAGAAAAGAAAACAATTGGAAAAAAATGAGCAGAGCCCCAGAGACATATGGGACATTACCAAAGGTCTAATATTCATGTCATCGGAGTCCTAGAAAGAGAACAGAAAGGATGGAATACAGAAAAAATATTTGAGGAAATAATGGCTGAAACTTCTCAAATTTGGTGAAAGATATTAATGTATAGATTCAAGCAGTTCATCAAATCCCAAAGAACATAAATCCAAAAAAATTCAAATGAGATATATTGTAATCAAATTGTTGAAAACTACAGAAAAACTGTTGGAAGCAGCTCGAGAGAGAGAGAGAGAGAGAGAGGAAACAATACTAAACAATAAAGAGCAGAAATCAATTAAATGGAAAACAGAAAATCAAGAGAGAAAACCAAAAGCTGGTTCTCTGAAAAGATCAATTAAATTGATATCTATTTCTATATCTCTCTCTCTCTCCCCCGCCTCACCCCCAACCCCTCAAAGCTCCATTCCCCATGGCAATTACCACATTTCTCTCTCCCCACGTATATAGGATCTCTTTCCTCTGGATTACCTTTGTCTTTTCTCTCCTTTCCCTCTCTTTCACATCTCCCAAAATCTCTTTCACATCTCCCAAAATCTCTTTCACATCTCCCAAAATCTCTTTCACATCCAACTGAGTAAGACAAAAACTTGTCATTAGTCAAAATCTTTACCACCGGTTACTACTCAGGCCTCCGCCTGGGAGCCTCGGTTCATCTGGCCTTAAGTAGAAACTATAAGGAGCTGCAGAGTAAAGGTGCTTCCAGTTGCCATGGGCTTAACCATCTATTTATAGTTAGAGAAACAGAGTTTAGAGCGGTGCTCTCTTCTTCCCTCTGAAGTATTTACCTAACATTCCTTAATCCATGAAGACATTTCTCTGTGACTCCTTTGTCCATGTACTCCTTCAGAGAAGTGGCATGCTTTCAAAGCACAAAGGATTATTGCAAGTCACTGTGGGCAAATAAGTCTAGCGTAGATTTGGGACATTGAAAATATAAGAACATTACCATGTCCTCACATCGTAGGAAAGGGTGTCTTTTTATATCTAGATATCACTTACTTTCAGGATGATAATTGATCTATTGTCATTAATTTGCCACACATTTATGAGAACCAACTACGTGCAAAGCACAATTAACACTTCGAGAAACTGCTTTTGACTTCTGAAAGAGGATTTATTTGCAAGGCTACATCCTGAAATAGCAAAGCGTTATTGGCTGCTTCTTTAGAATCCTGGTTGGAGCTTGGAAAGTAAACCCTTAACACATTTACATAGAAGTAGGAAAATCGGTCTCCCCAACGTGAAGGGGCAAGTAAGGCCTAGGAGAAAGTGGCCACTGTAGGCAATTTACCCCCAGAGCCAGCAGCTCCCTTTGCAGTCAAGACACAGCCCCACCTGATCCCCCTGGCACGGCCACATACATGGGTGAGGAGGCCCAGTTTCCCCTGTGGAAAGCAGAGCTTCTAAAATGAACTCTGGCAGTTTAACACCAGGCAGTCTTCCCTAGAGTGGGAGCACCTGAGTCTCCCCTCCCGCCCCATAGCCTGAGTCTATACAGCTTCCTAGAGCGAGCAGCTGCTCTTCCTTGGGTGGGGCCCCCTCATGGCAGTGATCCCTGCCTGCCTGGGCTCTGTGGCCCAGACTTATAGCTAGCTGGTTTCCCTCTTCAGACTAGCTTCCCCGCCAGCCTGACTGATCCCAACACCTAATCTAACCTCCTACCTCCCACTAAGGGAGCCACTGTCACTCTGCAGGGCTCATGTCGATTAACACAGGCAGCAGGGGGGGAAGTGGGCTGGGCCTCTGGTCAGCATCCCCCTACCACACGTTTCTCTGTAAACGGCCATTTCAGAGTCCTGTTCAGGATCCCTGTCAGAAACCCCACCAACAAGGAGCCAGGAGGGGACAGAGCTCCACATTTGAAACCTTCGAAGCCAGAGGGAATGTTAAGTCTTTTCCATGGCTGAGCATCAGGCTGGCAGAGCACAGAGCATTTGGTGTGCCCCACATATTGTCTGTAAGGCCTGAGCTTCCTGGTTTCTAAAAGCAGTGACGTTTATCTGCACCGTTGCCTTGGTCTAGTTCCCAGTCCTGACGACGCTTCCGAGTTACCTAGGGAGCTTGTGATAGATGCCAGAGAGGCTGGTTTTATGGGTGTGCTGAGGTGGGGCCCAGGAATCTGTTTTTTAACAACATACCTGGGGTGATTCTGAGGCAGCAGGTGCACGAGCAGGCACTTAGAAACAATCAGTATACATCACGGTTCTGGATAAATGAAGAGACGAGCTGATTTGGCCTCTCTGAAACCAAGATGGTGACTGTGGCTCTTCGACTGTTCTCACTTGTTCTGGGACCCCTAAGAGTCACCAGCTCTGCACACCTCCAATTCAGCCTCCAGAACAGAAAGTGCTGACAAGAGCAAAGCATAGCTAGCTAACGTGGAAAAGCTCTTAAGCGCAAAGAGATGCTTGAACAAACTTGCATTTCCCCTAAACACGTCTCAACAGCCCTTTAAAAATGCAACACAGCTGGCTGTATTTTTAATCATATCATTCTGTCACTCCCCACGTCCCCAGTATCCCATATGGCTTCCTCTAGAGGTCACTGAGAACATAAAGTTCCAAAAGTGCTGGGCACATGCCCAAACCAGCATCTTCGTGGAATTTTCTGTTTGTTTTTAATGTTGCAAGGTTACAAAGTAAGGCAAAAACTCCAATCAGAAGATAATAGAGCAGCCATTGTCATCAATCCATCCCTAAGGCCAGATTTTGGAATTCATGACTGTGCTCCCACAAGTCCTTCCTCTCAAGCTTTAATTATACAATAGCCAAAGAATGGAAACAAATTAAATGGGTATCAGCGGGAGACTGATTAAATGAGTTATGATACATCTACACAGTGGAAAATTACACAGCCCTAAAAAAGAATGAGAAAGTTTTTATGCCCTGATTTGGAAAAATCTTCATAGCTATAATGTTGATTGAAAAAATAAAAGCAAAATTCAGCATACAGGAGATGACATATGTATATATTTGTTTATATCTGATTATATGTACATTCCTGGAAGGATATATACAAAAAATAACATTGTTTGCCTCTGAGAAGAACTAAGTTGCAGTGTCAGGTGAAGGGGAGGTATGAAGGGGGATTTGTATATACTCTTTTATACTCTAATTAATATATTACCTATTCAAAACATTAAATTAAAAATATACATACACTAACAACTCTTAAGTATTTATGTTGATTGTGGGAACACAGGTAATCTGAACGGAGCTAAACATAAAAGTATTTATATTTCGTTTGGTTTGATTTTACTTTTTTTTTTTTTGCAACAGATTTGTCTCTCTAATCATGTTTTGCTCACCCTAATTTTAGACCAAGTCTGAGTTATATGAACACACACCAGCTGGACAGTAGGAGGAAGCAGCTAAGAAACCAGTCTGGGACAGAACATTCGCCTTGGGTGACTGATGTGCAAATAACGAAGAGTGGCTATGGTTTGCAGCCCAGTTGTCTCCCGAAGGTGACAGCATTAAAATCAAGACCCACTTCTAGTGTGCCCTGGAATTTGCATACTCTTACTAAGAGTCAAAGAGTCCGGGTCAATCTAAAATTACAGCATTTGGTTGCAAAAGTAGACCCACCTATTCCCCTGTGTAGCTATCCTCTTAACTCTGAATTGTAGCTCTCCTTATCAAGCAGTAGAGTCTGCGTCCCCACTTCTTGCCTCTGGACTGGCCTTCTGACTTGCTGTGACCCATAAAATGAAGCAAAAGGAGTGGCATGCCGTATCCAAGCCTAGGCATCCAGCGGCCCCGCGCGCTTCACTCCCTCTCTTGGAATGCTGCCTTGGGCATGAGCCCAAACCTGGGCTAGCTGCTAGGATGAGAGACCACACAGACCCAAGCTGAGGTCCCAGATACGTGAGAGAGCCCAGCCAAGATGAGCAAAGTCACTCTGCTAACGGAGTGCACACAAATGAGAGTCTCCCTGGGACCTGAACTCTCCACCTGACCCACACACTCACGACTTACATAAATGCTTATTGCTGTAAGCCACTGCGTTTTGTGGTTGTTTCTTACATAGCCTTATTGTGGCAACAGACAACTGGCACAGAACTTCTTCGCTGTGCTAGTTTTGTTGCCTTCCCATTTCTAGTACTACACTGTTGCCCTCTTACTACCCAGTGGAGATCCTCCATTTAATAAGTTCAGCTTATTAAAAAACATCCATAATGTGTCAGATCTTTAATACACAGTCCCTGACCTCCAGGAATGGACAGTCAGGCAGGGAAGCAGACAGACAGAACCAAAGTGGGCACTGACCATCAGGAATGTATAGGAGAGGAGCACTAGCCCCAGCCCAGAGGTTTAGCAAAGTTTACTGGCAATGACCTCTGAGCTATCTTAAAGGATGAATAAAGGTTAGTTGGTGAAAGAATGTGCAAGGGATTTCTAGGCAAAGGGTACAATGTAGGGAAAGGCACAAGGGACTGCATCTGAGACACCAGCAAGCAGTGAAACCTTCCTGCAATTTTCTGCCATTTCGAATCCCTCTGACTTCTAATCTCCACAGCCCTCCCCCCTTTCTTTTCTTTCCAGGTTCCCCCAATTACAGGCTGTAGTACTTGCTACTCAAAGTGTGGCCAACAGACCAGCAGCTGTAGCATCACCTGGGAGCTTGTTAGAAATGCATATTCTTCAGTCCCACCTCAGACTTGCATCAGAATCTTCATTTTAACAAGATCCCAAGATGGGTCATATGCACAGTAAAGCTTGAGAAGTGCTTCATTATAACACTGGTATTAGGCGGAGGGCTAATAACTTGCCTTATAACTTAATCAGCCAGATGAACCTTTTAATAGTAAGTTTTTCAGAATATAAGTTCACCAGCAGAAAGTATATTGTTTGCACCATCTACACTTTTAGATTGCCTTCTAATAGCGCTATTTTTCTTGAAGATGTGTTTTATCTCCCTAATTCGACTGTAATCAAGGACTATGTTTCCTAGATTCATGGCTCTTGAGCACCTCGGGCAGAAAGGAGATGCAGAGATGACAGACAGAATCTTCCATTTTGGAGCCTGTAATGTAGTAAGAGGATAAAGTTTACTATGAGCTGCAACTCTGAGCCTCAAGCCTTGCTCTGCTCCTCGCCAAGGGTATCCCTGCACAAGTTTCTTGATGTCAGTGAGCCTTAGTTTTCTTATCTATAAAAAGGAGCTAACAGCTAAATTGGAGGTTCATCGTAAGGATCAGAGATGATGTATACAAGCTGCTCAGCACAGGACCTGGCACAGGGTTGGCATTCCATGAATAGGTGGCATAAAAGAGAGATAAACACTCCCATCAGAATGAATATAATTAACAAGACAGGAAATAACAAGTGTTGGAGAGGACGTGGAGAGAGGGGAGCTCTCACACACTGCTGGTGGGAGTGCAAACTGGTGCAGCTGCTATGGAAAACAGTATGGAGATTCTTCAAAAAGTTAAGAACAGAACTACCATATGATCCAGCTATTCCATTGCTGGGTATTTATTCAAAGAACATGAAAACATGAATGTGTAAAGATACATGCACCCCTATGTTCATTGCTGCATTATTCCCAACAGCCAAGACTTGGAAGCGACATAGATGCCCATCAAGGAATGAATGGATAAAGAAGATGTGGTATATATACACAATGGAATACTACTCAGCCATAAAAAAGATGAAATCTGGCCATTTGTGACAACATGGATGGACCTTGAGGGTATTATGCTAAGTGAAATAAGTCAGAGGGAGAAAGTCAAATACTGTATGATCTCACTCATAAAGAGAAGATAAAAACAACAAACAATCACATAGAGACAGAGATTGGACTGGTGGTTACCAGAGGGGAAGTGGGGAGGGAGAGGGTGAAAGGACTGATTAGGCGCATGTGTGGTGATGGATGGTAATCAGTCTCTGGGTGGTGAACATGATGTAATCTACACAGGAATTGAAAGATAATGATATACACTTGAAATTTGTATAATGTTATAAACCAATGTTACTGAAATAAAAAAAAAAGAAAAGGGAGAGGTTACATCTAATTGAGGGAATCAGAACAGGCCTTGCTGAAGAGCTAATACTAGAAATCACAGGTAAGCTTCCGACAGGCAGAAATTGTAGAGAGAGAGTTTGGTAGGTAAAGGAAATTAAGTAAACACACTCTTAGAGATGAGATTGCACAAGGCATATATGGGAGACAAAAACTCACCTGATTTTTTTTCCCCCGGATTTGTGAATTTATTCACAGGGACAGTTTTTAAAAGGTAAAACAATTAGATCACTTTTTAAAAAATATGCGTGCATTTAACAAGTTGCCTTTACTGTAAAGATTAAGATGATGGGAAATAAGATCGCCCAGAAAATCTGGACCATATGGTTACTTCCCCTTGTGGCTGGACACGCAGATTCAGCCATTGTGCTGGCTGCCTGCTGCCCAGACTGAGCGGGGTGAAGTCAGGACAGAGCCCCAGCTTCTGCGTGAATGCCTCTGTCTTCTCTAGTGCTAACACATTCCCTCCGCCACTTAAGAATGCTCAGAGCATTTGCCAGGTCGGGATGCCTGGCTATGACAGCACTATTTGCAAAGTAAAGAGTCTATTTATGAAGATAATGGCAATACCCAGGCCAGGCCCACTGTGGGAGAACCTTGGCTCCTAATTAGCAAGAGTGGTGCATTTTAATGAGGACGCCTTGGTAGGCAGTTGGCTCCTGTCTTGACTGCCAATGAATCTGGGGCAGAGCGAGTGTTGGCAGAGAGAACACAAGCAGGTGAGGAGAAAAAAAACAGAGAAACGCACTCATCTCTTGGAAACTTCAAGCCTTACAATTATTTGATTTCCCTATTATCCTGGCTGTCATCCCATAGGCTGTTTCTCTAAGAGCAAGTGGCTCTTAGAAGAAGCCGCAGATCTGGAGTGAAGTAAGGTAAGCAGATGTATCAGTTTTAGCAACCCTGGACCTATTGCTGGTACCGGGAGCAGAGGCCTGAGGCGGATGGAGACCCAGAAACGTGGGCATTCGCTCTCTCTTGGAAGGCAGTCAAGCAGCTGCTAAGAGGCCTGAGGAGAAATCCGGATCCTTTGCATTTTTCTGATTGGGCAAGAGAGAGCAGCAATGGCTCGGGCCTCCATGAACCCTATGGAGATGATCTAATATCCTTGAAGGTAATTTAAGCTAGAACTGCAGTCTGTCAATGAATGCTGATGCTATACTGCTGTGGATGACATGAAGAAAGAACTCCTTAGCATCTGTGTTGTTTCTGAATTCTCTCTCAAGGAGAACGCTCTCCCTACTCAAAGGGTGACGGATCATTCACAAGTGGGGGTAGATGCTCCGAGATGCATGAAGAACTCCCTGGTGCTTTAAATGACGTCAGGTCTTGAGCCTCCACAATTTACACCAAGAGAACCAGTAACTCAGAGAGCTGGACTCTAGTTGACTATCTCTGATGCATCAGGGATGACAAGAGAAGGACTGGAAGACTGAATTATTTTCAGAAATAGAAAAGATTCCTAGAACTACTGACCTGTGCTTGGACAATGAGCCCAAGCAAGATAAACAACGGAATTTTCAAAAGAATGCTTGTGAACAACTTGAAGATAAAAAGGTGATCTTTAGGAATCTGCCTAAGAACATTGCCAAAAAAAAAAAAGTCATGGGAGATACCACTAATTATCCCCCAATCTCATTCTTTCCTGTTTCCATAGTAACAGAAATTTTAGCAGAGCAAATGGATCCTATATTAGTTTCCTATTGCTGCTGAAACCAATCACCATGAATTTCGTGGCCTAAATCAACACAAATGTATGATTTCATAGCTATCTAGGCCAGGAGTCTAAAATGGGTCAGCAGGCCTGCATTTCTTCTGGAGGTTCCAGGAGACAATCTGTTTCCAAACCTTTTCTGGCTTCTAGAGGCTGCCTGCATTCTTTGGCTTGTGGCCTCTTCCTTCATTTTCAAAGCCACCAACACAGCATCTTCAAATTTCTCTCTCTCTCTCACTCTCTCGCCTCTGCCTCCATCCTCTGCCTTCTGACTCTCCTGCTTCCCTCTTAAAAGGACCCTTGTTATTATGCTGGACTCACCTAGGTAATCAAGAATAATCACCCCATCTCAAGATCCTTAATTTAGGGGCCAGCCTTGTGGCCTAGTGGTTAAGTTGGGCACGCTCCATTTCAGAGACCCGGGTTTTGTTCCCGGGCACAAGACCTACACCACTTGTCGGTGGCCATGCAGAAGTGGTGACCCACATACAAGACAGAGGAAGACTGGCACAAATGTTAGTTCAGGGCAAATCTTCCTCAAGCAAAAAGAGGAAGATTGGCAACAGATGTTAGCTCAGGACAAATCTTCCTCAACAAAAAGAAAAAAAAGAGAAAATCCTTAATTTAATCATATCTGCAAATTCCTTTGCAACATAAGGTAACAACATACTCACAGGCTTCAGGGACTAGGACATGGGCATTTTTGGAGGCCGGGGAGCATTATTCAGCTCACTTGCTACTAGATTTAGCACATGTGACCAAGTTCCGCCAACGCATACAAGAAGTGAGTATGCCCCTTCTGAGTCATGCCCTAAAGCAAAGATGCACGTTATTTGCTAAAACGTGGATGAGTAAGTCCTTCTGGACAATGCAGATGGGTGTGGTTCAGCAACAAGAGCCTACGGTCTCTGACAATGTTTTGAAGCAGAGCCAGCATACCGGCTTGGACTTTTACGCTTGAGAAAAATAAACTTCTGTCTTGTTTAAGCTGTTCAGGCACAGTTACATCCTACTTAAATACATTATTTTGGTAGACCAGGGAGCTATAATTGACAGTGTTTTGGGACTTCAGCAGCATTTATCAAGGTCTCCTAGATATATGCTCAAGATGGAGAAATATGGATTAAAGCCAAAAATTAGGTGGGTTTGTAACTTTTTGAGTGACCATAAAGGTACGGACTGACGGGCTGGCCTTAACCTCTACAGAGAGGTTTTAATGTTATGGCCTTGTTACAGTCCATCCTTTGGACAGGTCAGAACACAGCTAAAACGTTTGATTTTCTTCTAAGGGCCTCACTTGAAGAGGGCTATATGGGAGGGTATATCGGGGATGGCAATGAAATGTCGAAGGGCCTTGAAACCACGTCACACAAGGAAGAGTTGAAGAAGCAGGAATAAAGATATGAGAGGAGAGCTTCAGAGATTTATTAAGCATTTATTAGGCGTAAGGTACAATGCTAAGTGACATGGGGGAGAAAAGATGAGAAGGACACATTTCCTTGCCCTCTTCTCATGGGGGATAGGAGGCATTTATATAAACGAATACAAGGTAACCCACCTCTTAGCTTGCAGGGTGGTCCATTTTATGGGGGTTCTTTCGTTTGTTTCTATTTTCTTGCTCTATTTGGTTGATCCACCAGCCCCTCTGGCCACCCCTCCATAGATGATGACTCATCAGAAAGGGTTGGAAACATTGTGTAAAACAATGTTTCTTCTGGCAGGAAATCAGGGGCCTGCCCTGTGGTGCAGCGGTTAAGTGGACCGACCGTTCCGCTTCGGCCTCCCAGGGTTCCCCGGTTCAGATCCCGGGTGCAGACATGGCACCACTTGGCAAGCCATACTGTGGTAGGCGTCCCACATATAAAGTAGAGGAAGATGGGCACGGATGTTAGCTCAGGGCCAGTCTTCCTCAGCAAAAACAGGAGGATTGGCAGCAGATGTTAGCTCAGGGCTAATCTTCCTCAAAAAAAAAAAAAATCAACTTGTATTTCTAGGAACTGGGTCTTCTTCACCCTGATGTGAGGGCAAACAAGTTTTAGGGTTTAGTTTAAGGGTTGCACAGACTTTCCAGTCTACCATCAACCATCAAGCTCTTTGAGGGGAACCAATAAACCCTTTTATGGTTAAAAAAAAGAGTGAGTGAGGAGGTTAAGGGCTTTTGAGAGTGAGGCCAAAAAAGAGAAACAGAGGAAGGGATAGGGAAAGGGGCCCTGAGTCTAGGGGTGTTTATTCCTGTGAGTTGACCCAGGTTGGCAATGGCCCAAAAAGTGCCAGGGGCAGTGAGACCCCAAGAAGCAGCACGGTGAGGGTAATGCGTGAGAGTCCTATGCATGCCCAGGAACTAGAAACTCCAGGACCTCATCCTAGAAGCCCTCCATCAGGGCAGGAGTGGGATGCTGGCCCTGTCTGTGCTTCAAGTGCTCACCTGCAAACTCGCTGCCCACAGTCCCCCAGGACCCCCATGAGCATCAAGGGACCACCATAATTGTTCTTGGTGCTGACCTAGGGTGCACATCCCTGTCGCACAGGTGATCACAGCATAGGAATAACACAGACTCCCAGAAGCAGGGGCATGTGCCTTGAAAGATACCCACAACCTAGATGAGCCGATATGTTGTTCGAGTTTCCCTTTATGAACAGGCTCTGGAGAAATGTCTGCTGTCTTTCTCTTTCCATGTCCAGTTCTTAGGAAAGTTCAGAAGAGTTTCAATTTTATAAACCAGTTGAACGGCACCTGCCTTTGTCCTCTAGTCTTTCTGAACACTTTCCTCCCTTCCAGAACCAGTCGGTCTTCCTCTCCCTCCCTGGGAAGTCTTCAGCCTTCTTCCTGCCTCCTGAGTACGATTTTGCCCTCCTGTAGTTAGGGTGGGATGCAGTCTGTATGAAAAGATGCTGTACACCAATTTGCCTTAGGATAAATGCTAATTAGAGACAATTAAAAAAAACTTCATGGGCAGAAAGAGTGTTGACCCCTTCTTGCTTCCCAGCTCATGAAGGCGGTCATCTGTTTACTTGATAGAACACTGGGGAAGGATGATAAAATGGGACAGGATCTCTTATCGGCAACTACTCCGAGGCCCCTGCCAAAAATTTGGGCTGAGGCTCCAAGTTGCGCAGGAGCAAGAGCTCATTGACAGAGTTCGGAAAAGCGTCTTTTCTTCAGAAAATAAATTTCAAGTGATCTCAATGACATTATCCCAGCCTACAAGTTTTGTATTGAGTCCTGCCGGTATTCCGCAAACATAACTTTAAGAGCTCCCATTAATTGGATGCCCGCTGTGTTTCAGGAGCTTTCCGTACAACACATTGTCTCTGTCCCGTAGAAGAGGAAACCGCAGCTCAGAGCGCTTCATGCTAAGTGCAGTGTCATTTGGGTTAAGGTGTGAAGCTGGGATTTGAACCCAGTTTGTCTGGTTCTTTTGATGACGCCTCCCCAGTAACACGATAATAACAGCAGAGAGAAAGACAGCTGAAAAGGAGTTCCTTGAAATTTTCCACATTATCCAATGCGTTACTGTCCGTATAATCACTTCCTTCTGCCACTCTCTGCTGTAATGGCTGAGAGAGGTTTTACATCAAGCAGTTGGCCCTGGCCCATTTGCAGGCACACATTCAGAATGACAAAGATCCCAAGGGCATACATTTACCTTCACGTGTCTGGTGCTTTGTGCGAAACCCAACCCCTCCCACACAAACTGTGCAACCCTGCTTTGAACAAATGGGCGTTCATTCGGAGGACAACTGCCCATTGTTCTCCTGGAGAACTGCAGTCCTCCCCAGGGTCTGGAGGGCAGGTACCTATTACTATGAACACCTCAGTCTTTTCCTAGGTACACAGAGTATTTGTACACCCTGGAAAGGGCAGCAAAGGAGTGAAGAGTCCCAGGTGTTATATAACCCCTATGCTCTCTTTCTCAAAAGGGAGAAATAGGCCCACTATTCAATCCACTCTATAACACACAAGAGAGAGGCCAAGTAAATGTTTGCTAACTCATGAGTATTAATTAAGCACCCATAGCGTGTGGAGCAAACCAAAGGACAGGATCCATGCTCTCTTACAACCCGAGCCCAAATCCAAAGCATCGAAAAAGGATACATAGTTAGAAAGTTGGGTCGCTGACAGAATTGGTTATTTCAGCATCACTACGATACTGATAGAATTCTGACCTTTCTCCCTGCCTCAGTTTACTTGGGTGTCCGATGAAGAGTCTGGATTGGGTGATCACTAAGGTTTCTATCAGTTGGGTTTTATAATGTAATATATCATTTTTAGGGGAAATAAATAACAATGCATTTTCTCACCAAGAAAACTTTTTCCCGCTGAGCTAAAACAATTTAGAGAATCGAATCTGAACTACTTCTCACTCAAGTATCTGATTTTTTTTGGAAGCAAACTGGCAGAAATGATGATTTTAAAACCTAGAACAAAAATTAAGTCATTTCGCAAAATTAGATCCTTATTTTCAGTGACACATTAATAATGGAACGACGGTACTGAATAAATTGCATTGACTTTGTCACTTCATCACAATAGGACACCAAAGGGGTGATTAAATTTACCTTCTTGACAGAAGTGATAACCCCATACCAAATGCAGTGTTATATTGGGTAGAAAATGGCATCTTTTCTCTTCCTGTTCTAAAATGTTAGGTAATGACACATAAAAAGTAATTAGCAGATTCCTAAACTGGGACTTATTGGGCAGCTCAAATTCAGCCAGGTTTCTTTTTTTAATTAATGCTTGTTTTTTTAAACAAAGTAGTATATGCACTACTTAGTATTAAAAAAAAAACAAAAGCCAGGTGATAGTGAATGAACAGAGAAAAAAAGCTGCTGTTCCCTGCCTGCACGCCACGCCTCCTGTCCAGGGCCCCACTCCTCCAATGCATTTACTTTCAATTCTTGAGCTGTTTCTTCCCGTATTTATTTCCGTACTTGCAAATGATTTGTTTATACTATTATATCTTGGTTTGCCAATTTTAGGTAATAGCTATTCAACTTTCTATTTTAGAAGATGAGGATTTCATGCTCTTCTATTTCTCTCTTTTCATCTCTCATTTTTGTTAATCTCCATTTTTGTTAAATCTGTACTCAGTACTTACATTATGATAGCTCTATAAATAGCATTCATTACTATTCATTATAGTACTGTACTACCAGCATACCACAAGGAATTAGAGTAGTATACTATTATTGTTTCCTTTGTTACACAACTTTGTGTTTTTTCCAGAGTTAATTATTTTGGTTCTTTTTAATTTGTTTACTTTTTAAAAATCTATGGGGAAAGTTATAGGTAATAGTAGATTAGGTGATGAAATCCTATTGACATCCTAGAACCTTAGGCTAAAAGTAGTAAGACAAAAAGTAACAGGGATAAATGTACACGTAATGCATTCCAGTTCGTAAAATCAATTGCGTAACTATAAGAAGGAGCCCTAACTTGACCTGGGTCTGAGAGTTGTGCTCTTTCTCTGATCTCAAACTCCATGTGTCAACAGTATAATTCAGTTATTAAAACACAATTTAGGCTATATTAATTGAGATATACATACTCTCCAGAGCAGAAAAGATGATGATCCTATTCTATTCATGTTGCATACCGTACCCTCTTCTGATTCCGCATTTTGAGAAAAGCAAACACACAAGAGAGTGTATCTGTCAAGATCACGAGAATCTGAAAAACATGTCATATGAGAAATAGTTAAAGGAAATTGAGATGTTTAGCCTGGAAATGTCTTAGGGGGAAGTTACAATTATCTTCAAATATTTGCAGGGCTATCACGTAGAAAATGAGATAGATTTATGCTGCTTGAGTCCACGCAGATGCAGGACCAATGGGCAAGTGACAGGGAGGCAGACACAGTTCAGTAATCACAGAACTCTCTAGCAACTGGATCTACTAACAGTTTCGGTGGATACTGCCCTTGAGCCTCCAGCATCCATTCTCCTATTGTTTCTTTGGTAACAGCAGTTTAAGCTGGACCCTTGGTTGTCCAACAGAAGATGGCATTTTCTACCCTTCCTTGATATGACTGTGAAATTAGGTTCAGGCCAGTGGGATATAAACAGAAGTGATGTGTGCCACCACTCACCCATGCCCTTGAAAGGAAAGGAGTGTGCCCTCTTCTTCTCTCTCTTCCCCTCTACAGCCTGGAATGCCATTGTGATGAATCTTCTTTGATCTTGCGGACAAACCTAGAAATTGCAGAGTGACAAGATGGAAGGAGCTCGAGTTCCCAGTACCAATGGATACCCAACAACCTTTTCTCAGTCTTGGACTTCTTGAACTGTTAACTAAGAGAGAAACTTTCTATCTGGTTAAAATTTCTACCTGTTGAAGCCATATACGGGGATCTTTGTTAGACTAGTTGTAACCTGTATATTAAATCATAGAGATATCTTCCAAATTATGGTCTACAGGAAGTCAGCGCTGAGTCCTCTCTGTGCCTTATTTCACTATTTTTTCCAACACCAAGCAATTAACTCAGTTCTGAGACTCTCTACTTGGAGTTAGCATCAGATCCCAGAGGTTAAGGGCTCAGTCCTAAATGACTGCCTCCCCCATCCCCCACTTTAGATGCCAATCACAAGTCCAGGTTGTTATCTGTGCTTTTAAGCTACTGGCTATAGATCAGAGATTCCCACGACCCCATCCTTGGGTTCAATGAATTTGATAGAGTGGCTCACAGAACTCAGAGACACATTTACATATGTTTAACAGTTTATTATAAAGGATATTATAAACGATACAGATGAACAGCCGGATGGAAGAGATGCGTAGGGCAAGGTATGGGGAAAGAGCCGTGGAGTTTCCATATTCTCTCTGAGCGTGACACCCTTCCAGCACCTCTGTGTGTTCACCAACCCGAAAGCTCTCTGAATCCTGTCCTTTTGGGTTTTTATGGAGGCTTCATTACATAGGCATGGTTGATTAAATTATTGGCCATTAGTGATTGAATTCATAAACTCAGGCGTGGTTGAAAGGGGCTTGTGAATAACAAGACATTCCCATCATCTTTACGGCTCTGGAGCTATTTCAGGACCAAAGGACAAAACCCAAATACTGTAACAAAAGTTGTCCCCATTACTCTTATCACTTAGCAAAGTCCCAGGGTTTTGGGAGCTATGTGCCAGGACTAGGGACAAACTGAATAAATATTTCATATTATAAATCAGAATATCACACACTGTGTCAATTGCCTTCTTAATATCTCTGTAATCTGGCCACTTTTCTTCATCCCTACTGCCACCACTTTGGTTCAGATTGCCGTCTTCCCTTGTCTCGATTGCTGGAGAAGCTTCAGCAATGGTAGCCCTGTCCTGTGTCACATCCTCTCTACCTCATCTACCATATCTGAAATAAGAGTTTGTAAACCCGTGTCTTGTCATGTACCTACTCTTCTTGAAATCTTTCCGTCATTTCCCATTATATTTAAGGTAAACAGTAAATTCTTCTTTTGTTTGTTTGTTTCTTTTTTTTTTTTTTTAAAGATTTTTGTTTTTCCTTTTTCTCCCAAAGCCCCCAGGTACATAGTTGTGTATTTTCAGTTGTGGTCCTTCTAGCTGTGCCATGTGGGATGCCGCCTCAGCATGGCTTGATGAGCGGTGTCCTGTCCATGCCCAGGATTTGAACTGGCGAAACCCTGGGCCACCAAAGTGGAACGGGTGAACTTAACCACTCAGCCACCGGGTCGGCCCCTATTGAGTGTTTCTAAGCACTCCCCTTGAGGAGTTAAACGTGAGGAGTTGGCTAACTTATACACTTTTTTTGTGCGTGTGTGTGAGGAAGACTGGCCCTCAGCTAACTTCTGTGCCAGTCTTCCTCTATTTTGTATGTGGGATGCTGACACAGCATGGCTGATGAGTGCAGTAGATCTGCATCCGGCATCCGAACCCGTGATCCCGGGGCACCAAAGCAGAGCATGTGGAACTTTAACCACTTGGCCACAGGGCCAGCCCCTAACATACACATTTGAAAGGACTGCTGGGATCTAGATGGATGTGGGGCATGTGTGTGCAGGAGTGCCTTTTGTTTCCACTTGGAAATGAGCCGAAAAGCCATTGGCATGAATGGCATGTTTTATGATTTTATTGTTTTATGGATAAGCTCCCAGTTTTTTTTTGTTGTTGTTGTTGTTTTATTGAGTTAATGATAGGTTACAATCTTGTGAAATTTCAGTTGTACATTAATGTTTGTCAGTCATGTTGTAGGTGCACCACTTCACCCTTTGTGCCCACCCCCCACCCCACCTTTCCCCTGGTAGCCACTAATCTGTTCTCTTTGTCCACATTTTTGAATTCCTCATATGAGTGGAGTCATACAGAGATTATCCTTCTCTAACTGACTTATTTCACTTGACATAATTCCCTCAAGGTCCATCCATGTTATTGCAAATGGAATGATTTTGTTCTGTTTCACAGCTGAGTAGTATTCCATTGTGTATATATACCACATCTTCTTTATCCATTCATCTGTTGATGGGCACTTAGGTTGCTTCCATGTCTTGGCGATTGTAAATAATGCTGCAATGAACATTGGAGTGCATAGGACTTTTGGAATTGCTGACTTCAAGCTCTTTGGATAGATACCCAGTAGTGGAATAGCTGGGTCGTATGGTAGTTCTATTTTTAATTTTTGGAGGAATCTCCATACTGCTTTCCATAGTGGCTGCACCAGTTTGCATTCCCACCAGCAGTGTATGAGGGTTCCTTTTTCTCCGCAACCTCTCCAACATTTGTTACTATTAGTTTTAGATATTTTTGTTATTCTAATGGGTGTAAGGTGATATCTTAGTGTAGTTTTGATTTGCATTTCCCTGATGATCAGCGATGATGAATATCTTTTCATGTGCCTATTGGCCATCCGTATACCTTCTTTGGAGAAATGTCTGTTCATGTCTCCAGCCCATTTTTTGATCGGGTTGTTTGATTTTTTTGTTGTTGAGTTGTGAGAGTTCTTTATATATTATGGATATTAAGCCTTTGTCAGATATACGACTTGCAAATATTTTTTCCCAGTTAGTGGGTTGTTTTTTTGTTTCAATCCTGTTTTCATTTGCCTTGAAGAAGCTCTTTAGTCTGATGAAGTCCCATTTGTTTATTCTTTCTATTGTTTCCCTTCTCTGAGAAGACATGGTGTCCGAAAAGATCCTTTTAATACTGATGTCAAACAGTGTACTGCCTATGTTTTCTTCTAGAAGCCTTATGGTTTCAGGTCTCACCTTTAGGTCTTTGATCCATTTTGAATTTATTTTGGTGAATGGTGAAAAAGAATGGTCAATTTTCATTCTTTTGCATATGGCTTTCCAGTTTTCCCAGCACCACTTGTTGAAAAGACTTTCTTTTCTCCATTGTATGCCCTCAGCTCCTTTGTCAAAGATAAGCTGTCCATAGATGTGTGGTTTTATTTCTGGGCTTTCTGTTTTTGTACCAGTACCATGCTGTTTTGATGTACTGTAGCTTTGTAGTATGTTTTGAAGTCAGGGATTGTGATGCCTCCTGTTTTGTTCTTTTTTCTCAGGATTGCTTTAGCAATTTGGGGTCTTTTGTTGCCCCATATGAATTTTAGGATTCTTTGTTCTAATTCTGTAAAGAATGTCATTGGGATTCTGATTGGGATAGCATTGAATCTGTAGATTGCTTTATAAACAGTAAATTCTTAAGATGGTATGATAGACAAAATAATGCTCCCACTTCCAAAATGTCTACATTCAAATCCTGGAACCTGTGAATGTTACTTTACTTAGAAAAAGAAATCTTGCAAATGTTGACTAAATTAAGGATCTAGAGATGGGAAGATTATTGTGGATTACCTGGGTGGGCCCAATGTAATCACAGGGGTCCTTATAAGGGGAGGCAGGATGGGGGAAGCATTCAGAAAGGAGACAGAAGCAGAAGTTGGAGTGACGTGCTTTGAATACTGCTGAGGGTGCTACAAGTCAAGGAATGCAGACAGCCCCTCAATCTTGGAAAAGAGAAGGAAAGAGGTTCTGCCCTGGAGCCTCCAGAAGGAAAGCAGTCTTGCCAATACCTTGATTTTAGCCTTGTAAGTCTCATTTTGGACTTTTGGCCTTCAGAACTAGAAGATAAATTAGTGTTATTTTAAGCCACTAAATTTGTGGTGATTTGTTCCAGTAGCAATAGGAAACCAACCCAGAAGGCTTTCATCATCTGACCTTTGCTTATTTCTCTTATTCTGTCTCTCATCACTTCCCTGCTTCCACACCCTATGCTCCAGAACTTTTCAATGATTTGTGGCTCCCTGTAAGCAGAAGTCTTAGTTTACACATTTTCTCTATGAAATTTCCTTGTCCCCTTTCCTTTCCTTTGTCTTACTACTTTTTAAGTCTGGGCTTTGATATAAATTCCTCTGGGAAAACTTCTCTGATCACCAGGACAGGGTTTGGTGCCCTTCTTATGGACAGACCCCCTTGACACTCCTGTTTATCACCATCGTAACACTTAGTTCACGGTACTTTGGAATTGTCTCGTTTACAGTTATCTCAGAGCTTAGTATATATGTTAACATGTATTTGTAGGATGATCTTTCACTAGGAGTATCTAGCAGAGGTTAGTTAACTGTTAGAGATACTATAGAATGAATGGACTTCTACAGTGGTTGGGGAAAAGGACCCTGTCCTTTGAAATACTCTCAGTGGAACACTACCCATCCCTTCCCTTGCAGCCACCTTCGCCTGATCAACGCCTATTCATCCCCTCAGCCTTTTTTTTTTTTGTAAATATAACAGCTTTGTTGAAATATAATTTACATACCATATAATTCATCCATTTAAACTGTAAAATGTAATGGTTTTTAGTGTACAGTAGTTTCCCTTTATCCGTGGTTTTGCTTTTCACGGTTTCAGTTATGCGCAGTCAACCACGTTTAGAAAATATTAAACGGAAAACTCCAGAAATAAACAATTCATAAATTTTAAATTGCATGCCATTCTGAGTAGCATGATAAAATCTCGCGCCTTCCCACTCCATCCTTCCTGGGATGTAAATCATCGCTTTCTCCAGTGTATCCATGCTGTGTGTGCTACCCACCACTTAGGTACTCAGTCGCAGTCTCAGTTATCAATATCTTGTTAAAGTATGTTGTTAAAATTGTTCTATTTTGTCATTAGTTGTTGTTACTCTCTTACTGTGCCTAATTTATAAATTAAACTTTATTATAGGTATGTATGTGTGTATGGGAAAAAACATGGTATAAGTAGGGTTTGGTGCTATCTACAGTTTCAGGCATCTGCTGGGGGTGTTGGGACATATCCCCTGTGATAAGGGGGTACCACTGTATTCACAAAGTTTTGCAACCCTCACTACAATAAATTTTAGATCATCTTCATCACCCCAGAAAGAAACCCTGTGCCTATGATCAGTCACTTTCCATTTCTTCCCAAGTCTCCCGCCCCTAGGCAAGCACAAGTCTACTTTCTACTTCAATATATTTGCCCATTCTGGATATTTCATATAAACGCAATCATATGATCTACGGTCTTTTGTGACTGTCTTCTTTTGCATTTTACAATCTATTCATCAGTTGATGGCCATCAACTGTTTCCACTTTTAGGCTATTAAGAATAATGCTGCTGTGAGCTTCATGTACACATTTTTGTGTGGATATATATTTTCATTTCTCTTGGGAGTGGAATTTCTCTTACTAGGAGTGGAATTCCTGGGCCATATGGAACTCTAGGTTTAACCTTTTGTGGAACTTTTGACTGTTTTCCAAAGTTACTGCACCATTTTATTTCCCACTTACATTGCATGATGGTCATCATTTCTCCACATACTTGTCAACACTTGTTATTATCTGTGTTTTTCATTATAGTCATTTTAGAGGGTGGAAAGTGGAATCTAATTGTAGTTTCGTTTTGCAATTCCCTGTTGGGTGGGCATTGTTTCATGTGCTTATTGGCTGTTTGTATATCTCTTTTGGAGAAATGTTTATTCAGATCCTTTGCCCATTTTATAGTTGCATTGTCTTTTTATTATTGAGTTGTAAGAGTTTTTAAAATATATTCTACATACAAGTCCCTTTTCAGATATACTATTTGCAAGTGTATCTTCCATTCTATGGGTTGCCTTTTCATTTTCTTGATGATATCCTTGCAGGCACAAAAGTTTTTAATTTGAGGTAGTCCAATTTATCTATTTTTTCTTTGGTTGATTATCTTTGGCTGATTTGGTATTATATCTAAAAGACTTTGCCTAATGGGAGGTCATGAAGATTTATGCTTATATTTTCTTCTAAGAGATTTATAGTTTTAGCTCTTACATTTAGGTATATGATCCATTTTGAATTAATTTTTGTGTGTGGAGTGAGGAAGGAGACCAACTTCAGTCTTTTGCATGTGGATATCCAGTGGTTCCATCACCATTTGTTGAAAACACTATGTTTTCTTAATTGAATTGTCTGAAGGTTTATTTCTGGACTCTCAATTCTATTTCATTGATCAGAAAGACTGGCTTATTTCAGTACCACACTGTCTTGATGGCTTTAGCTTTGTAGCAAATTTTGAAAGTAGAAAGTATGAGTTCTCTAACTTTCTTCTTTTTCAGGACTGGATTGCCTATTCCAGGTCCCTCGCATTTCCCTATGAATTGTAGGTTCCCCTTCTCAATTTCTGCAAACAAGTCAGCTGAGAGTATGATAGAGTTTGTGTTTCATCAGTAGATAAATTGGAGGAATATTGTCATCTTAAAAATATTAACTGTTCCAATTCATAAACATGGGATGTCTGCCACTTATTTAGGTCTTTAATTTCTTTTCAGTGATTTTTTTTTTTAAAGACTTTATTTTTTCCTTTTTCTCCCCAAAGCCCCCCAGTACATAGTTGTATATTCTTTGTTGTGGGTCCTTCTAGTTGTGGCATGTGGGACGCCGCCTCAGCGTGGTTTGATGAGCAGTGTCATGTCCGCGCCCAGGATTCGAACCAAAGAAACACTGGGCCGCTTGCAGCGGAGCGCGCGAACTTAACCACTCGGCCACGGGGCCAGCCCTCAGTGATGTTTTGTAGTTTTCCATGTATAAATCTTGCATTCCTTTTGTTAATTTTTTTTTCGGAGTATTTTGATGCTGCTGTAAATGGAATTATTTTCTTAATTTCATTTTTGATTTTCATTGCTAGTGTATAGAAATATAACTGATTTTTGTATATTGATCAACATGGTTGAAGCCCTGTATTAGTACTAACAGTTTGTGTGTGTGTGTGTTGATTCCTTAGGATTTTCTTTACACAAGATCATGTCGCTGATAATAGAGATAGAGATAGCTTGACTTCTTCCTATCTAATCTGGATGGTTTTTTATTATTTTGTTTTTATTATTATTTTTTTTTCCTTTTTCTCCCCAAAGCCCCCTGGTACATAGTTGTATATATTTTAGTTGTGGGTCTTTCTAGTTGTGGTACATGGAATGCTGCTTCAGCATGGCCTGATGAGTCATGCCATGTCTGCGCCCAGGATTCAAACTGGTGAAACCCTGGGCCGAGGAAGTGGAGCATGAACTTAACCACTCGGCCACAGGGCCAGCCTTTATTTTTTTTTATTTTTATTTTTCTTGAGGAAGATTAGCCCTGAGCTAACATCTGCTGCTAATCCTCCTGTTTTTGCTGAGGAAGACTGGCCCTGAGCTAACATCCGTGCCCATCTTCCTCTACTTTATATGTGGGATGCCTACCACAGCATGGGCTGACAAGCGGTGCCTGTCTGCACTCGGGATTCAAACCGGTGAACCCCGAGTCCCACCCCCCACAAAGCGGAACGTGCTGACTTAACTGCTGTGCCACTGGGTTGACCCCCTGCTTTTTTATTTTTAATGTTTTGCCTAATTGTCCTGACTAGAACCTCAAGTACAATATTGAAAAGAAGTGGAGACAGCAGAGATCTTTGTCTTATTCCTGGTCTCAGGGGAAAACTTTCAGTCTTTCATCATTAAATACAACGTGAGTTTGAGTTTTTCATAGATGCATTTATCAGGTTGAGGAAAAACTCTTTTATTCCTAGTTTGTTAATTGTTTTTATCATGTAAGTGTATTGGGTTTTGTCACATCTTTTTTGGTGTCAATTGAGATGATGTGGTTTTTGTCCTTTATTCTACTATACTGTATATTACATTAATTAATTTTTATGTGTTAAACCAACCTTGAATTCTTGGGGTAAATCTCACTTAGTCCTGTATATATATATAATCCTTTTTCGATAATTGTGGCTTTGGTTTGCTAGCATTTTGCCAAGGATTTTGCATCTATATTCATAATGAATATGGTTCTGTGGCTTTCTCTTCTTGTGATGTCTTTGTCTGGATTGAGTGTCAGGGTAAAACTGGCCTCATAGGATGAGTTGGGAAGTAATCCCTCCTCTTCTACTTTTTGGAAGTGTTTGTGTAGAATTCACTGGTGAACCCATCTGGGCCTGGACTACCCTTTGTGGGAAGTTTTTTTTATTGCTAATTCAATCTCTTTACTTCTTACAGGTTTATATAGATTTTTTCTTTTTTTTTTTTTTGGAGTCATTGCTGACAGTTTGCATTTTTCTAGGAATTTGTCCGTTTCACCTAACTAATCTAATTTGTTGCCATACAACTGTGTGTTCATAGTGCTCTTTTATAATCCTTTTCATTTCTGCAAGGGAAATAATAACATCTCCTCTTTCCTCCCTGTTATTGGTATTTTGAGCTCTCTCTCTCTCCAGTCTAGCTACAGTTGTCTAAAGTCTAGCTAAATTGTCAATTTTGTTGATCTTTTCGATAAATCAGCCTTGGTTTTATTGGTTTTCTAGTCTGTACTTTATTAATCTCTGCTCTGATCTTAATTATTTCCTTCCTTTTGCTTGGTTAAGGTTTAGTTTGTTCTTCTCTTCCAGGGCCTTAGGGTAGAAAGTTAAGTTATTAATTTAAGATATTTCTTCTTTTTTAGTATAGGCATTTACAGCTATAAATTTCCTTCTAAGCTCTGATTTAGCTTCAATCTCTAAGTTTTGGAATGTTGTGTTTATATTTTCATTCATCTCAAAGTATTTTCTAATCTCTCTTTTGATTTTCTTTTTTGATCCTTTGGTTATTTGAAGTGCATGGTTTAACTTCCACATATTTGTGAATTTCCCTAATTTCCTTCTGTCATTGATTTTTAATTCCATTCCATTGTGGTGATCCGAGAACATATACACATATACTGTATAATTATTATTTCAATCTTTTAAAACTTACCATCTTGTTTTACGACCTCACATATGGCCTGTCCTAGAATACAGGCATACCTCATTTGATTGCACCTCCCTCTATTGTGCTTCATGGATATTTGTTTTTTACAAGACCCTCCACCAGCCCTGATGGCCTAGTGGTTGAAGTTTGGCGCTCAGCATTTTGGCAGGCAGGGTTCACCTCCCAGTTGCAGAATCACACCACCTGTCTGCCAGTTGCCATGCTGTGGTGGTGGCTCACATAGAATAACTAGAGAAACCTACAACTAGCATATAGAACTATGTACTGGAGCTTTTTAGACATAATGCTATTGCACATTTAATAGACTACAGTATGGTATAAAAACTTTTCTATGCATTGGGAAACCAAAAAATTCACAGAAGTTACTTTATTGCAATGATCTGAAACCAAACCCACAATATCTCCAAAGTATGCCTGTATGTTTCGTGTGCTTTGAGAAGAATGTGTATTTTGCTGTCATTGGTTAGAATGTTTTATAGATGTCTGTTAGGTCTATTTGGTTGATAGTATTGTTCAAGTCTTCTAATTTCTTGTTGGCCTTCTGCCTAGTTGGTCTATCTATTATTGAAAGTAGAGTATTGCAATTTCTAGCTATTATTATTGAATCATCTATTTCTACTTTTAATTCTTTCAGTTTTTTCTTTTATGTATTTTGAGACAGTGTTGTCAGGTACACATATGATTATAATTGCTATATCTTCATGATAGATTGATGTTTTTATCATTATAAAATGCTCCTGTTTGTCTCTAGTAACATTGTTTTGTTTTAAATTCTATTTTGTCTTATATTAGTATGGCCACTCCAGTTTTCTTATGGTTTCTGTTTGAATGATATTCATTTTCCGTCATTTTATTTTCAGCCTGTATCTTTTAATCTCAAGTATCTGTCTTGTAAATAGCATACCGTTGGATATCCTTGATAGTTGATAATTCACCAAATCGGGAAGACTATGGGGAAATGGCATTTCTGTACATCGTTTGTGGTTACCTTTTCTAAATAAATAATGTTTATACTATTACATAATAACATGATGATACCAATAATAGCTACCACTTACTAGTTCCGGGTGTGACTAACAAAATAAATTCCTTAAAAGGCAGCTCTAATCTTAGCACTTCTCTGCTCAAAAATTCCTTCTTCATAGGATCAATGACAAATTCTTGTGGCATTCACAAGCACTCCACTATTGGCTCCAAGTTCCTTTTCTCTGTTTACTTCCCACATTATGCCCTACGTACATCCTACACCCCAGCCACACTGGAATCTTTGCCATTTCTCATTTTAAGATTTTAACTTTCATGCCTTGGCTCACGATATTCTCTTCCTTTAGAGAAGTTTTCACCCCACCTCATCATCCATACTTAGCTGTGCACCAGCCCCCAATCCTGACAATACTTAACACAGTGTGGAGCACTTAAAGTATTTAAGGTGTGGTAAGTAGTTGCTGAATAAATAAGAGAAGAAAAATGGTTCATTGACACCAGTCCCAGGAGAGGGAGTAAATGGACACATTTGGTTCTGAATAAAGGCAATGGGGATAAAATGTGTGTTTAAATAATGCAGGCAAATCCCCTTAATTGGCAGGCCTCTTTGGAAACAGATTGTCATAATGAGTCAAACCCACAATCATTCCAATTTTAGGAAATTCAGAGAAATCTAGTAATTGTTGGGCATTTGTTTGTTTCCTCTATTATTTACTTATAGAAGTATAAAATTTTTTAGTATATAGATGATCAGAGAAGATTTGAATTGATTTGTTGATTAAAGTATCCTCCATTATAGCCAACGGAGAATTTTGAAATTATCTAGACAAGGAGCCTCAAATCTATTGTCATAAATTTGTCCAATTGATATAAGATGTTGTCATATACTCAGGGCTGGCTTCATGGGCAAATGACCCGTGCAGTTGCATAGGGCCCCGCACTTGGTTTAATGCCCTGTTGTTGCTGTCTTGAAGTTCTCATTAATTTTGAACAAAGGCCCTACGTTTTCATTTTGCACAGGGCCCCACAAATTATGGAACCAGTCCTGCACATATCCCCTCATTCTCCTTCATTTCCTCCCTCTGTGTACCTCTCCATCCATAAGACTGGAGAGAGCTGGAAAGCATTGCATGTGGAATCCTGGAGGCTGCATCTCCTCACCTCTCCAACCTTTAGGATTCCCTCTAAGTCTTCCCTCTATGATCCCTTATAAGATAGTCTGGAGACTTCTAAGCTAGTCCAAGTTTCCAATTTCACATTGAGAAAACCAAGATCCAGAGAGGAACAATCCTCCAGCTACCACTTAAACAATTTAAAGGAATAAAATCAGGAAAGTTAATGATCAGTTGCTCAGGCATAGCAGGATACAGGATAAGGACCTGTTTCTATCTTGGACAAAGCCTGGTTCTAATTCTAGGGAGAGCTGCATGTTCCCGATCTCTCTCCCCAGCAATATTCTCACCTCCATCTCCACTTTAACATCATAGGTTCTAAAGAATTGAAACCAACCTGGTTTCAACCTGGTGGCACAGCAGTTAAGTTTGCAAGTTCCAATTCAGTGGCCTGGGATTCACTGGTTCAGATCCCAGGTAAGGACCTACACACTACTTGTCAAGCCATGCACGCTGTGGCAGGTGTCCCACATATAAAGGAGAGGAAGATGAGCAGGAATGTTAGCTCAGGGCCAGTCTTCCTCAGCAAAAAAAGGAGGATTAATGGCAGATGTTGGCTCAGGGCTAATCTTCCTCAATAAATAAATAAATAAATAAATAAATAAAAAGAATTGAAAGAGTCTTTGAGGTAATATCCTTCACCCAAGAGTCCTCAGTGACAACCTCTAAGTCTCTGGGAATCTCACTTTCTGAGTGGAGGCTTGTTTCATTTTCAGCACACTTTGGTTATTACAAAGTATTCTCTCTCTATAAAGAACAGAAATCAGACTCTCTATTAATTCCAGCCATGGGAATTAATACCTCTACAAAATGACAAGCAACAACTCTACTTCTTTCTCCGCATGACAGCTTTTCAAATAATTGCAAATAGTTTTACTTCCACCATCCCTTCTGCTGAGGCTGTTTGTTTGCTTGTTTTCTAGTTGAACACTCAATTGTCTGCAATGCTCCATAGTGACACGGTTTCTGAATACCTTTCTGTCTTCATCTCCTCTTTCTTGTGACTCTCAGAGCCATTAAAAGATCTTTAGGTTATAAAAAGAAAATAGGACAAAGCAAAAGCATCATGGCATGTCTTTTATTTTGTTTTGTTTTAATTTGCTGATTAAAAAGCCAGTAATGAAGTTATAGGACCAGAAAGACTATGGTCAAGATTACAGGAAAAGAGTATGGATATAAGTCAAGGCTTTTGGTTGCAAGTGACAATACCCATCTGGGAGTTGCTTAAGCAAATATGAGAATATCTTGATCGAAGAGCAAAGAGTCCTTTTCCTCTTCAATTCCAATTGGAAAAATCCAGGAAAGGGCTCTGATTGGCCAGATTGGGTCATGGTCCACCCCTAGGTCAGACAGTCAGACAAGGAAAGTTCTACTCGGATCACATGGCTGGGGGAGCGGGGCAGAGCTTTGCTAGGAGAAAGGTGAACACTCCTCCCAGAAGGGAAAGATATTGGGCAAACAAAGATAGATGTGCCCTACAGTGGGTGAATCAAAAATTCAAAGAAAGATATTAAGGATTATTATTCAAAGGAAAAGGAAAGTAGAGACAATTACAATATTATAAGAATGGAGTTGATAAGACAGTAGCAATGGGGCTGCCCCGTGGCCGAGTGGTTAAGTTCCCTCGCTTCCGCTTTGGCGGCCCAGGGTTTCACCAGTTGGGATCCTGGGCACGGACATGGCGCCTCTCATCAAGCCATGCAGAAGTGGCATCCCACATGCCACAACTAGAAGGACCCACAACTAAAATATACAACTATGTACCAGGGATCTTTGGGGAGAAAAAGAAAAAAATAAAATCTTAAAAAAAAAAAAAGACAGCAGCAATGCTGGAAGAAAATTGTTAATTAGCTAATGAGTAACATACAGTTTTTTTACTTTTTAAGGGAGATAAATGAGTAACGAGGAAATAGCAAAATGTTGAGTGTATTGAGATTTTAGTTGATATCTACTAAAAAGAAATTTAATATTTTGTGGTGGAAAAGAATCATAATTATTTAGATACATTTTATGTGAAGTTCTAAAACCCATGCTTATGACATGAGTTAATAGATGTATGAAGGTGCTTTGAAAATTGAAACAGAAACAACTTATGACTGCATGAAAGTGGAAAAGAGCTGACTGCTGAGGTGGGAGAATCTGCCTGAAACACCCTGTCGTTCTCCTGCCCTTGGCCACACTCCTAGGGAAGAGGCGCACAGGTCACATGCTGTGGGTGGATACTCAGACTGAATTTCTAATGCACTGTTTTCTGGAGCACTGGGAAAACCCCAAGGAAGACACTTCATTTGTCCAATTAAAGGTGGGCTGTCATGGGCTGCCACCCCAGAGCCCACAGACCACAGACATATATGCATTAGAGGCTGCCCAGACCTAATAAGGCAGCTAAAATGTCAGCCGGCAAGGCCAACGAGTGGTTCTAGTTTCCTTGTGGTTGGTGTCTGTTGAGTTAACAGGCCGAATCTGACCACACAGGCCTGGAAGAGCATGCTAGGGAGCAAGTAAGGGGAAGTTAGCCAATGATGGATCCCAGCCAACCTTCTAAGAAAATGTGCCAGCAAGGGGCAGGGGAGACCCTTGCCAAGAGGAGGCTTGCCTCCTGTGACTGTTTCTCATGGAAACATAATACATTGCCTGACCAAATGCTCCCACTGGACTGGCCCAACATAAACGCTGCCTGTTTCTCCAAGCTTAGAGAGCAATTGTCTGACTATGGTCTCTTGAGCTGAAGAAAGATCAATATGGCTGCCGAATAGATAATTGTGACTTGAGGCTCTTTGGATAGCTTGTCATGTGCTCTCAGAGGGCTTTGGTTGTTTACACAAAATGGAAAAATGCTGTTAAACATCGAAACTTTTGATATTTTATTTCCAAAGGGAACCACTGTAGGCATTTTAAAATCAATCAGCAAATATTTATCAAGCAGCTACTGTCTGCGAGGTGCTGCGCTAAGTGGTTGTAGAGTCACAGGAACGGTGTCATTAAGCTGCACGTGTGAGATTAACTATTTTATAACCAATACAGCTCCATTTATATATCAAATGAATATTGCCTTCTTCAGAAAAATTACTTCTTAGTCCAATGGTGTTATCCATGTAGAAAGAATTTTCAGAAAAGTTTCCTTTGGGTATCACCTTCAGAACCTATGGTATATTCTTTTGAATATTTTCAATGTTGCAAAGCTATTGAGAGTAGCGGCAAGATAAAATTACGAAAGAAATGTGTTTTCTGATAAACAAGAAATGAAGTCCACACAAAGACTTCTGTGTGAATGTTTAGAGCAGCTTTATTTATAACAGCCAAAACCCAGAAATACCCCAAATATCCATCAGCTGGTGAACAGATAAACAAACGTGGCACATCCATACAACAGAATATTATTCAGCCATAAAAAGGAATGAAGTACCGACACGTGTGACAACATGGACAAACCTTAAAAACATTATGCTAAGTGAAATAAGGCAGTAACAAAAGATCATATATTGTACGATTCTATTTACATGAAATATCCAGGAAAGGCAAATCTGTGGAGGCAGAAAGTCGATTAGCGGTTGCCAGGGCTAAGGGTGGGAACAGGTGATGGAAATGTTCTAGAATTGGACTGTGGTGACTATTGCGCAACTGTGTGACTTTATTAAAAATCACTGAAATGTACACTTAAAGTGCGTGAATATTATTATACATAAATTATACCTCAATAATTCCTTAAGAAAAAAGAAAATGAAGTTTGATGAGTATAAAGTATCCAAATTGAATTTGGGACTTGTGAACCAGTTCTAAAGTAAATTCAGTAAATGGAGAGAGCTAGAAAAGTCCCCCTTCCGAAAGTTCCAAAATCAACTGAGCAATGGCAACACCTTGACAATGAATGCACATCACCTCCAGGGTGACTGACAGCCAGATCTAATTTGCATACAGTCTGTGAACACCACCCCTGTGGTGCTGTACCTATGACAGAGCGACTGCCTTTCCCTAAGCTTACAGTCCAGCGGGGAGATAAGACACATATAAAAGCACTACCATCTACCAATGGATGAAGTAAAATTAATCAATGTCAAACTAGTAAAGGCACTTTTCCTCTTTCAAAGTGTGAGTTGATGGCAGAGTAAGAAATAATGAGGCTGTATTTTTCATGGCTAATTTGCAAAATCCCTACATACAGGAATAAGAAAGAGTAGTTATGAGGAGAGAAAATCATCCAAATGAGGGACATATTGTTCTCCCCTTCTCCCTCAAATGTTGCTGTAGTAATGGGCGACCTTCCACTCAAGTCCTTTTGTCCCAAGCCCTAGAGAAATAGCACCACAGTTGATATTGCGTTTTCAAAGTCACAGATACATAGAAATAACTCCAAGCTACAGTCCAAATGAATGACTGCATTTTAGATTTCAGTTGACATAGGGTTGAAATCCATCTCTCTTTGGCTTTAGTCCCCATAAATGCCCCGTAGAGCTCAAGTCGGCAGCCTGAGGCTTTTCTTTAGTGGGTGCACCAACGACACCTCTCTCCCTCTCCCTCTGTTTCTTGTCTTGACATTTCTTCCCTAAAATCCAGAATGATTTTCCTATTGCACTCTGAAGGATGAACCCACGTGAAGTGACTGTGACACCAAGCTCCACGCCAGGGTGTGGAAGTGGAATTAGGAAATTACAGGTCCAGCTTTGTGTGGTTTTGAAAAGTTTAGCACAGCAGGGAACTGGGTTTGTTAAACTACTCGGATGAATGCTAGTTGACCTGTAAAATGCAGGATTAAGTTGTTATGATCTGCTCCAACCGGCGGTATGGAAAGATGGAGGGACTTGCACTGTGGTTACAGTTCTCCTGAGGGATGAAGAGATGCATGCCGGTATGTGCTGCAAAACCAGATGGGGTTTACATGTCACTGAGAGGCCTCTTAGGGGATATCTGAAGAATATGAAGCGTGGGCTCGATAAAGGTACCTTGTGGAGAATGAAGTTACTGAACACATTCTAGCCAGTTGAAACTTAGTATTGAAACAAAACATCAAGCTACCGGTCACTGAGGAGGGATAGCCAGATTCAAGCTGTCAGAGGACCAAATCTAAGACTTGGGAAGCTGTCACTGAATTCTCTCATCATTATTGGGATCAGTGTCTGAGCACCAGGCAATTCTAATGTATTTCAGTAGGTCTGCTAGGATGGGAGGTTCAGTACTTCGTTTCTAAAGCTGTAGCTCGGAAGCAATTGTGAATTAATCATTATAACACATGAGCATATTTCATGGTGTTGTGTTAAACTGTTTTGTGTCTGTGTCAGCTTTGGAATATAAATATTCAGAGGACACTAATTGTATCCATTTGAACTCAATCGCTAGTGTTTAGCATAGATTCTACAAGGACGCTTACACGATATTATCGGATTTTGCTGACTTTGCACAGGTCAGCAAGCTCAAGTGAAGATTAGAAAAACACAGCCTCTCACGCCAATAAAATAATTTATGCTAGCCAAGAGTGCCTCCCAGCTTTGTCATATAAGTTAGCAGTAAAAATATATATCTCCCAGACAAACTGAGCCATCGAATCAAATCCCCTTGTCGGTCACCTCTTTTCTAATTATCACAAAAGTGTGACTTGGCTGGATGAACCATAGCTCAGGAGGGAGCATTAAAGCACAGACATTAATCATGGTAACTTCTCCAAGCCATTAAATAGAACGGAAACGTATCTCTAAGACTGAGCGGTGGCCTGAAGATACTCTAGATTTTCATTGAGGACTACCAGGAGCAAGAAGAACTGATGCAGTGGCCGAAAGCAAACAAGAGAGAGCCTGAAGTCTACAAGAATGGTGCTAAGGCAGAGCGAACCTCGAGAAAAGCAAATGGTTCTACCAAGAACCAACCAATGTCCATTTTCTAGTTATCAGAGGGCCTGAGGAACACGGATCAGACTGTTTGAGCAGAGAAACCACATCTCAGGCATGGCAAAGAGAAAACTAGGTAAGGAACAAAGGGAAGGGACGGACTTTCGACTCAGAGAAAGAAGGAGAGGGAGAGAGAGAAGAAGAGGGAAGAAAATTATTTTGGGTGGATGATTTGTGCCTGGCTCTTAATTTATCAAGGTGACTGAGTGATGACACGGAGAGGTTAATGCCACTGAAAGATGTTTTGTTACTTACAGTTCCTGAGAGAAGGGAGCATGGCATGGCACGGCCAAGCAGCAGGTTTGGTGAGGAGGCAGAAGCAGGAGCGAGGGGAAAGCAGAGGCCACAAGCTTTACTGGGGTTTCTGTGGGAACGACAAGGTAGGATAAGGTAAACAGTTTAGGATTGACTAGTTTGAATAATTCCTGTGAACTTTGGAGCATAGAGTCTGTCCCTAGTTGTCTGGTATCTGGTCCTTGGATGATTTAAGGCAGGGGAAATATTGGCTTGGCGTGTGAGAGTTAGATAAAGGAGGTTGTTGGGAGTATGGCTTCAGGATTGGTTTGTAATATGTTTTTTGTGAGTCCACTTAAGCTGGATCACAGGCAAGATGTAAACTACTTTGATCATTAGCTTGGCTCTGTGATTAATGAATGCAAATAGACAAATACAGAATCTAAGAAAACACAGAACAGAGGAGTCTTACCCATCTGTATATATTCATCGTACCCAGTCCATCTCTGTACACGTACAGTCATGTGCCATATAATGTTTCAGTCTACAACAGACCACATATACGATGGTGGCCCCATAAGATTAGTACCACATAGCCTAGGTGTGTAGTAGGCTCTACCATCTAGGTTTGTGTGAGCACACTCTGTGATTTTGCAAGATGAAATCGCCTAACGATGCATTTCTCAGAATGTATCTCTCTCGTTAAGCGACGCATGACTGTAGTATAAAATCAATAAATATTGGTTGGTTGGATGAATGGATGGATAAGCTTTTTGGTAGTTGAGAAACTTGGAGAGAGAAAAGAGGGCACTTTCCTATTTTCCGTGAATCATGCCCCTCCTGTAGCAGAAATTGTCAGCTGCAGAGATTGTATCCCAGGTTGCTCAGTGGTGAAATTGCTTGGGTAAGAGCTACGTTGATATCTTTTTGGCCTAGGCAATTTTTGCTAGAAGGTACATACACCCTTGTATCTTCATTTTATTCTTTTTGTGTGTGTGAGGAAGATTAGCCCTGAGCTAACATCTGTCGCCAATCTTCCTCTTTTCGTTTGTGGAAGATTGTCACTGAGCTGACATCTGTACCAGTCTTCCTCTATTTTGTATGTGGGATGCCATCACAGCATGGCTTGATGAGTGAGCGGTGTCTAGGTCTGCACCTGGGGTTCCGAACCTGCCAACCCACGGCCACTGAAACAGAGCGTGAGAACTTTAACCACTACACCCCTAGGGCCAGCCCCTTTATTTTATTCTTGATCTACTTTTTATGCTTCACCACAAACTGGCCAGGGATAAAACTTTTCCTCATTTAATAAGAACAAGAAATGCAAATGGGAATCTTCAGTGGGTCCTCAATAAATGTAGAAATGCTCCAGTGGCTCCCCGTCTTACTCATAGTCAAATCCATATTTCTTAAAATGATCATATAAGGCCATATAAGACCTGGCCCCACTACCTCTCTGACCCCATCTCTCACTGCACTCCCCCTCCACCACTCTGCTCCAGTCACACAGGCCTCCTTCCACTCCGGGAACACCACAAGCTGGGCCTTTGCACTTATTGTGCCTTTGCCTGGAGTGCTCCCAGATATCCGTGTAGCTTGCCTTCTCACCTCCTTTAGCTTTCCAATCAAATGTCACCTTCTCATAGAGGCTTTGCTCACCATCATATATAAAATAGCAAACCATAACCCTTACACACATTTAATTTTTTATCTGTTACATTGCTTCATTTTATTCATAGCGCTTATCATCACTTGGTATATTATGTAGTTATTTTTGTGCTCACTACCCTCCAACCTAGTAGAATATAAGTTCCAAGACAGCAAGAACTTTAGCAATCCCAAACCTAGAAGAGGGTCTGGCACGTGATATATATCTGTTGAGTGAATGAATGATCCCAGTAAGAACATACATTCCCTCTTGCTTTCTATCTTGTTTTTTTTCTCAGCTCCATGCCCAGAATTCCCATTGGATAAGAGAAACTGGCCACTGAATGACACACAAACTTGTTCTGCAAGAAAATGACCCTCCTACGAACACCAATGTTTCCGCTGTTAGCCCTTATCTGGGTAAATGGCACCACCATAGAGAAACCCAGAGTCACCTATGACTCCTCTCTTCTGATCTCCCATTCTCAGTGCATCAGCAAGTCCTATAGTGTCAACCTCCAGAACATATATTGCTGTCCACATCTCCAGACTAAGCTACTATCCTCTTTCATTTAGTCTACTAACCTGTTTCTTCTCTTCCGTTCTTGACTCGTCCCCACTTCCCACCCAGTTTGTACACAATAACCAAAGAGGGCTTTTTAAAACTATCTAAGATCATGTAACTACCCTAAAAACCCTTCAACATCTACCCAAATTTCCTATCATAGGCCCCAGAATTCTGTGTGATCCTGCCTTGCTCACCTTTTGGGCTCATCCTTTGTCACTCTCCCTTGCTCCCTTTGCCTAGTGGTTTTTGTACAACTTTTTGAGGAGCCCAAGTTGATTCTGGCCTGAAACTTTCTTACCTGCTTCAGCCTGCTCCTCTTTGTATGGCTAGTTCCTAAAGACCGTTCTTTGGATCTGAGCCCAAATATCCCCTTATTAGAGAGGCAGGCCACAGACCAGTCTGTCTAGTGCAGGTCTCATGTTTTTTTCTATCATACCACTCTGTCTGTTACTTCAAGTACTTCACAATTAGTAATTCTTTTACTTAGTTGTCCATGGATCAGTCCTCTCGGTTGGGCCCTGAGAAAACCTCTCTGGGTAATGGTGACATCTTAGAAAATATTTCAGGCAGAGAACTTGCACCTTTTTGCTCCTGGAGCCCTTTCTCACCTCTACATCCAGCAAGGAGTGCTTCTTTACTCTCTTCCTCTAATCTCCCCCTAATCCTCTCATCAAATCCTGCCTTTCTACAAGACGCCAGTGTCAATGAGGTCCACGTTAGCACCAGTGGACAAGCTCCAATTGATTAATGTCTATCCAGTGTCTGTCTAGACTCTAGCGTCTGTCTACAGTCCTGTGTTGAGAACTCTGAGGTCCACTGCAGGCTGAGTGGGACACTCTACTTTGACCAATTTACCGTGTCAATCACTGTAACGGAAGGAGCAGTGATGGGATGTGTAGCTGTATATATATCATACCTGGCAGAGTGAACGTATTTAACTTCATTGTTACTTGCCCGGTGATTATTTACAACTTCAATCTCATTTCTAATTTGGCATAAAGGTTTTGTCTTCTGGAAAAGAATTTCAAATGTCAGCAACATATGAGAAAGACATTTCATGGACTCAGTAGCTTCTACATTGATATCACTAAGGAAACAAATGCTTTTTAAAGGATCTAAAAGCATCCTTACGTGCTTTTGAATGCATATCTTACTTAATTATCACACAAACTCTCAAGAATTTATTATCACTTTTTCAAGTAAGAAAAGTAAGCTTTTTAAAACGGGTCCTTTTCTCCACAAGGCTAGTAAATAGCAGAGCTGGAACTTCATCTCGGCTCTAGCAATTTGCAGAGCCCATGAACTTTCACTACACGAGTAAATAAGTTCCTCATTTGTCTTTGCTTAAAGCCATCCTGGGGATAAGGAGAAAGGGAAGAGGTGGATCTATGGACACAGAAGAGAAATTTCTGCCCAAGAGTTGTCACCGATTTAGGAAAGCAGGAGGTACACCCACATCCCAGAACTCGTGAAACTTTAAATCCATCTATGGACAAGAGAAAGTGGACCTAATTGGAATTGTACTCACTACTATTGCTTACACGATGAAAAAATATGTAATTAGATCTGGAAGTGATTAATCAAGGAAGACATTTCTCTGGAAAATTCTATGATGTTCTGTTTAAATGGCTGAAAATCCAGGGGGTCTGCAAAAGTTATTTTTTTAATTGGTCATGAAATTGAAACTATCTAGGAGATGAATTATAAAAGCCAGCTGTCAGAAAACCCCCTCATGTGAAAAATAAGGGGGCATCATGGAGTTAATACAGAGGAATTAAGAACAATACGGTCATGGTCTCTTTTCATTCTGTCTTTTTGGCTTCACCCCAATGGAAAGAAAAAGCAGATTGGGGAACTGAGAGTACGAAAGAATAAACGTGGCTGTTGATCATGAGCAATCTGTGCTAAGACACTTTCTTTTTCTGTCTCGCAGGTGTGTCTCTAGTTGCTATCTGGGGAGGGAGGAGGGTAGGTCGGGGAGGTGGTGCAGAGTGACCCTTCCGTTTTTTAAAATCTAGATTGTAACCGCTAGGTAGATTATCATCAACCAGTGCTCCATCAAGAAGTACAAAGAGTTCTGAGAGTGACCGGGCAGAGATGACCTTTGACCTGTCCTCGAGGCCATCGAACCACACAGTGCTCTTTTTCCCAACCTGAATACACACCAAATTCCATAGGTGTTTAAACTGCTTTTAATTCAAGAGTTTAGAAAAATATTCATCCAAATGGAGTTAGGAGCTATAGTGGATAGCTGTTCTCAATCTTCCTTCCCGGAAACGCACTTTCTTTACACCATGTGATTATCGTGGGCACATGTCTTCAGATAAACAACCAGAATACCCCATCCTCCTGGACATAGAAAGATAGGCAAGTGACCTCACCAGGTTCCTCTTCAGAAACTGATCTTGACTGAGTGATATGCTAGAGTGAGAAGGTTCTCTCTTTTCTCCTTAGCTTTAAGGATAATATAAACCAGGGAAAAATGAAGACATCATTTGCTGTCACTTGGAGAAAATCTTATGGAGCCAACAGAACCAGCTGCCTGTAGAACTAAGAGGTGGTGAAAAACAGTCCTTATGTTGTAATTTGAACCCCTGGAGCCAACTAGGCCTGGAGTCAGGGCACCTCTTGGACTTCTTGATTATAGAAGTGTAATATTGTGATTTATAATAGGAAATATTTGGTCTTCATCCTCATTTCTGACACAGAGCTCCTAAAATCCTTGAAATTTCCTAAATAAGAAAAGAGATAGGGGCTGGCCCCGTGGCCAAGTGGTTAAGTTCGTGTGCTCCGCTGCAGGCAGCCCAGTGTTTCGTTGGTTCAAATCCTGGGCGCGGACATGGCACTGCTCATCAAACCATGCTGAGGCAGCATCCCACGTGCCACAACTAGAAGGACCCACAACTAAGAATATACAACTATGTACCGGGGGGGCTTTGGGGAGAAAAAGGAAAAAAATAAAATCTTTAAAAAAAAAAAAAGAGAGATAAGTGTATTTTGTTATTCATAATGAGCTCTTTTCAACCACACCCAAGTTTATGTTAATGAGGTAATTTTGGAAAGCCCCTAAGGATGGGGGTTGGTTGCCCTGAGAACCAACCATGTGAATAGATTGCTGGAACTTTTAATTCCAACCCCTTGACCTCTGGGAGAGGGAGAGGAGCTGGCGGTTGAAATAATCACCAATAGCTAATGATTTCATCCATCATGCCTATGTAATGAAGCTTGCACAAAAATCCAAAAGGACAGGGTTTGGAGAGCTTCCGGGTTGCGGAATAAGACCTGACCAATGTGCTGTGAGGGTGGTGCATCCCCAGCTCCCTGGGGACAGAGCTCAGTGCTTAGGACCCTGGCAGACCTCACTCTACATATCTCTTCATGTGACTGTTCACATTTGTATCCTTTAATATCCTTCGTAATAAACCAGTAATCTAGCAAGTAAACTCCTTTCCTGACTTCTGTGAGCTGCTCTAGCAAATTAAGTGAACCCAAGGAAGGAGTCCTAAGAAACTCCCATTTGTAGCCAGTTGGTCAGAAGTACAGGCAACAACCTGGACTTGTGACTGGCATCTGAAGGGATGGAGGGGCAGTCTTGTGAGCCTGAGCCCTTAACCTGTGGGATCTGATGCCATCTCCAGGTAGACAGTGTCAGAACAGAGTTGAATTTTAGGACATCCAACTGTGTTGCAGAATTGCTTGGTGTGGGAAAAGTGCTGCCCCCTCCCCCCCAACATTTGGTGATCAGAAATGTGGTAGTAGTGGCGAGCAGAGGAGGAAAACAGAGAGCTTTTCCTTTATAAGAAGTCAATAAATTCTCTTTAACACTTAAGCTAGTTTAGTTTCTACTATTTACATCCCAAAGTCTCCAGACTAATACAAGGGGAGAGGGAGAGTGGGAGAGCAAGCATTGTGCCTATTCTAATTTGAAGCTTTGTACTATTGTCTTAATCAGTTTGGGCTGCTATACAGAATACCATAGACTGGGTGGCTTATAAACAACACAAATTCTTTCTCACAGTTCTGGAGACTGGGAAGTCCAAGATCAAGGAGCTGGTGGATTTGATGTCTGGTGAGATTTCACTTCCTGGTTCCTAGACGGCCATCTTTTGCTGTGTCCTCACATGGCAGAAGGGGCAAGGGAGCTTTCTGGGATCTCTTTTAGAAGAGCACTAATCCCATCATGAGGGTTCCACCCTCATGACATAATTACCCCCCAAATGCCCCGCCTCCTAATATGATCACATTGGGGATTAGGGTTCAACATATGAATGGTGGGGGGGACCCAGAAACATTCAGCCAGCTCCACAAAGAGTTGGACCTTATTGCTTAGGCTTCCAGAGGGTATCCCTCATGGACATTCCCTTGACCCTAACTTTCTCTCTTCTCTCTCATTTTTATTAGCCTTGTTCCTTTAACACTTTTCTCCTTCTGGTTCCCCATCCCATCCCCCTTTCTCTTGGAAGCCACCATCTTCCCTAGAGAAGTAGTCAAATTTCAGTCCCCCGAAGTTTTTTCTGGTACATAGTAAATTTCACATCCTCAGCCATCATGGGCTATGAGTGGTTTTACTCACATATTCGGTACTGCTGCTCTGCAGCAAGGAGGGGAAGGTTCCTGAGTTAGAGCTCACTGCCTTCCCCAGGAAAGGAGGCAGGGTAGCATCAGTCCTGAGGATGAGGGGATGGAGCAGGAGAGCAACATTCCACACTGGGCTATGGGTGCCTTTGTCCTAGAGTATCTTAGCCAAATACAGGTCATGAATTCCACAATTAATTCAGTATAAAAACTTTCCTATGCTCTAAATAGGAAATTCATATTACCCTATTATCATAAATTTGACACTTTGAGAGCAATAACCCTGGCCTCATTTTATTTAGAAAACATTTATCCCTTCACTGTCCTGAGTTATATCTCAATTTAGTGGACAAAAATCCCCAAAATAAACAGACAATAAAAATACTCTGGGCCCAGACGACTTCTTCCTCACTGACACGTTCCGTTGCTGGGGTAGGGTAAAGGCGAGAGGCTGGCCTGGGAGGGAAAGTCTCAGTTGTTCTACCACGGTGTTAAAAAGATATCGAAGATCTCATGCAGGAGTATGAGGAATAAAATATTCAAGAAAACTTGCTTGAAATCGCTTTTGACCCTAAGCTGACCCATGCTTAAAAATCAGAACTGAAAACAACCATGCATGTGCTCAGGAAGGCTTTTGAGTTCAAAAATAATGTCAGGATGGAGTTAGAAGATTCTTTTCTACCTAAGCTTGGAGGAGATCTAAAAGGAGTTTGAGAAGAGACAGAGAATAATTAAAAGGAAGAAAGAAAGAATCAAATTATACCTAGGAATTCACACTTAAATATTGTTGATGTGTTAACACTTACAGCTTGTAGCTATGTGCCAGGTACTGTTCCAAGCACTTTAAAAATATTAACTCATTTAACCTTCATGAAACCTGATGAGATAACTTACTTTAAAGTCAGTATATCATTATTCTAACAACATTTTACTACTATTATTTCTTTTTTTTTAAAAGATTTTTTATTTTTTCCTTTTTCTCCCCAAAGCCCCCCAGTACATAGTTGTATATTCTTTGTTGTGGGTCCTTCTAGTTGTGGCTACTACTACTATTTCTAATAGCTGGCATTTTTTGAGTGCTTACTGTACTCATATTTTATGTACACTATCTCATTTAAACTTCACGACAACCATAAGAAGTAGGTACAGTTATTATGACAGTTTTATGAATGAACAAAAGCAAGACAGAGAAGTTAAATGACTTTCCAAAGCCACTCAGCTAAAAGGTGATAGATTTGAATCTCTGCTGTCTAACTTTAAAGCCTGTGTTCTGAATTACTATACTCTAGCCTATCAATATTTAGTTATTCTCAATATTTTACTGTTTCAGTACAGTTGTGGTTTTATATTCTCACACAACTCAGTAAAAAGAAAAAGGAAGCATTTCTAATACCTATACATATCTAACAAACTATTACCTGGTACTACCATCCATCTGAAAGCAGCTTATTCAAATTGGAGGCATAGTATTTAGGATAAAATGAAGAGCTTTGGACAGTTCTCTTTGCGATAATCTAAGGTAATAAAGTTCGAGGAAAAAATCCCAGGCAGTATATAAACTTTCCTTGGGGCTGGTTATTCTGATCTTAATTTCCAGGCAATCAGTTTGACAGATGTTGATTGATTCTCAGAAGTGTTCTGACATGGCACATGTAATTGGATATTTTAAGGAGAGTTTAATACAGCTACAATTTACAAAGCGTGGAAAATTTGTGAGGAATAGTGCAGTATTCTGGGGTAATCACATTGGGAAACTCTTACCTCCCTTAGGCCTGAATGGACAAGAAGTGGATACTGGCACCCAGAGAGGAGAGCTGTGTGGAAGAGGGCTGCCCAACAGAAGCGGGGACTTCAGTCCAGGGACATGGCTTACCCACAGCTACCTGGAATGTAGGAAATTGTGGGAATAACTACGCTGACCTCTTTTCTTTGCCACACTATGATCTCCTGCCAGTGCCTCCAATTGGCCAAAGACAACTGAAAGCCAGGAGGTCAAGGATTCTATTGACGTGGTCCAAACTGCCTGCCTCTGGGAGCACAGAGCAAGGTGAGAAGGGAAGGACACTGTCTTAAAGACAAATGGATGATATCCAAGAAATTGATAATGGCCCAAATCAGTACATGTACCTTGATAAAACTGAATTTCTGGGGCTGCCAAATTAAGAACCACTTCCTGGATCTAGAAAATCCCCATTGAGTGTGGATCCCTGGACCAGCCTAAGTAATCGGTCAGTGTGACTATGGTAATCCTCTCTCAATCTCTCTGCCCATATCATTTAAACTCAAAAAGGCCTCTGATCCAAACTGGACCAGCCCATGGCTTTGGTCCCATTCATGCTCTTCCTAACTAGCTGGCACAATGAAATGCAGAGTGCTGAAGGTCCCTCTGAGCTCAAATGCCAGCACAGCATTCACAACTTGATCTAACCTCCGGAGTGGCCCTGTTTGTTGTTCTAGTCAAAGTCTTCCTCCAGAAATTTCACAATCCTGTCCGCTCAACAGATATCTGCCTAGAGGTAAGCTGGAAAGGTTACAAACTTAAGCAATGGCCAGAAAACTTGGTTCCTGTTTCTGGACATGTGCAAAACACATGTGGTTATTGCATCAGCAACAAGAAGAGAAGCTGGAGCTGGTGTATTCGTTCAAGCTGTCAGGGGAGAGAAATGTCAACATCCTGGTCCAGTTCTGTTTCCTTTCCTTAGGCTTCCTTAGAAAACACTTGAGGCAGGTGTTATACACAAATGGCTCATCCTTTTTGCCTTCACTTGTATGTGATTTTCTGTGGCTCACCTTCACCAGGATGTCCCACTATAATGCTCTGCTCAGCTTTGCTCTCCTGGGTAAAAGTCTATGCACTGGCTATTTCTCTCTGCTCTTGTCTCTATAAAAGTATACTTGTCCTGAGTCTCATTTCTCACGTCTGGTTAAAGGAAATGGAAATTAGGTTAAAGGAAAAAACTGACCAAGTAACTGTTGCTAAGGTAGCAATGTAGTTCTCAGTGTGTACTCTGCCCCTTACCAGCCTTTGGATCACAGCTTTAAAACCTCCCACTCACTAGCTCTGTGCTCTGAGACATGTTGGGTTGCAACTTGAGGACTGAGGTCAGTCTCTTGAGCAAGGAGGCCCCATATTCTGGGTTCTCACAGCACCGTTTTTGAAAACAAGGATTTCCCTGAAATAGTCACATGCACTAAAGAGAAGGAAGCAAGAAGAGGAAGAAATGAGTTCCTAGTAAGTACTAAATATATTTGACATGGTTTTAGTTTATTTAGACCAAGGAGAGAAGACTATTGCAAAGCTTCAGCGTAACATTGCTACAATTTCCTGCTCCCGGTTCTCACGTCTGCTAGATTAGTTCCTTGTATTTTCCTTGGTTAGACCAGAGCCTCATGCTACAATATGCTCTACGGCCCACCGTGCTTACACCTTAATGAGAAGGAACCCATTTCCCCATCCCTTTAACGAACATCTGCTTCTTGCCTCATCATGCCCCCTTATCAGTCTCCCTTTATATGGCTCTAGACTACACTGCTATAGAAACCCGGCAAAACTCAGACAAATAGAAGATGCACCAGAATATTTAAAGTTCTTATTCCAGCAGTTTCTGCATCCTTCTGCTTCCACTGAAATTATAAGTATAAATGGAGCCTTAAACTCATCTACTAATGATAAAACAGGAGTAGGGAGGACTCAGATTAAATACAAAGAAGAGCGCCCTGGCTGAAGATGTTAGAGACACTGGAACAGGTTACTGAGGAATGCTATAGACTCCTCCTCTTAGATAACCTGGAAATAACGGTACAGAAGATTGTCAGTTTGGGCAGGTTGAGACCTGGAATCAAGAGACAGAGCACAATAATTTTGGCAATTCCTTTCCAGGACATGGTAGAGCATGGTGATTAACAGCGTGGACTTTGGAATCAAACAGACCTGGAAATGAGACCCAGTTCTATCATTTACTAGCTGTGAAATCTTGGGCACACTACTTAACCTCTCTACAGAGAGTTATAATGAGGATTAAATAAGATTAATGGATACAAAGTGTTTAGCATGGAATCTGGCACCAGAGAAAGTACTCCATAAATATTGGCTTCTGCATTAAGCCTTGAGTTTCATTCATCTTTTTCTTTCAACCCCACATGCCTGTGGCACCCACACAGACTCATTCTCGTGGAAACACAGAGCTTGGTCTCTTCATATCCAGCCCTGAAGCTGCAAGTCTCCAACTCTACACAAGCTTGACAATCTCAGCTGGCTCTTATCAGGCAGCTGAGTGCCCACAGAAACGTGTCCCCGAGGTTATATTCTTCATTTGGTTCACCTCATGTAGAACCTGCTGAAGATGTTACTGCTGATGGCTTGACTGCTTCTCTTCATTCTTCAAGTCTGGAGTTCAAGGAGCTAGAATCTTTGAGCTGGAAGGAACCTTGCCATGGTTTAGCCTAGGGTAAACTTAGGATGGGCACAGAACTCAAACTGCCGGGAGTAGTGTTCACAGGGAAGTCATAGGTGGTGTGCTGTTGATTTCTGCATAGAATCTTCAAGAAGGGGCAGAAGTTGATGAGAAGTGGTGGTGGGGAGGATGTTTAACAAAGGAAATGTGCAAACACCACATGTTCTGAGATACAGGAACATAGAATGGCTAAGGGCTTGGGTGTCAGGAGGGAAGTAGAGATAAGGCTATATAGGGGAATAATTTCAGAAAAGAAAAAGAAACAAAAACATTTAAAAACCCTTTAGGGGCCAGCCCAGTGGCACAGCAGTTAAGTTCCTACATTCTGCTTCAGTGGCCCAGGGTTCGCTGGTTCAGATCCCGGGTGCGGACATGGCACCGCTTGGCACGCCATGCTGTGGTAAGCATCCTACATATAAAGTAGAGTAAGATGGGCAAGGATGTTAGCTCAGGGCTGGTCTTCCTCAGCAAAAAGAGGGGGATTGGCAGATGTTGGCTCAGGGCTAATCTTCCTCTGGAAAAAAAAAAAACCTTTAAAGTTTTTGGTAACATAAATTTCCTTACCTATGTTGAGTGCTCTAAAATAGAAGATGAAGACAGGTATTGCCTTTTCTGAAATATATGATTAGATCAGTATCACGTATATCAAGGTCTTAAAATCTCAGTTTTTTTTTTTTAATAACTTAATCTGAACCCGCCACAATACCTCTGACAAGCATTTAGTCTAGTCTGAATACTTCCAATGTCAAGGAGCACAATACCGGGAGAGGCAACTCATTTCGTCTTTTTATTCATTTAAATTCATTTTTAACTCAGGTACAATTACATACAGCAAAAGGCACAGCCCTTGAAGTGTACGCTTTAATGAGTTTTCACAAATATACTTGTGTATCCAATGACTTAATCAAAATGGAGAAAATAGCCATCACACAGAAAATTTCCCCACGCCCCTTTCCAGTTAACCACCCTCCTTCCTTCTTCGCATAGGCAACCACAATTCTGATTTCTATTCCCATACGTCAATTTTGCCCGTTCCTGGACTTCACAAAAGTGGAGTCATTCAGTGTGTGTACTCTTTTGTGTCTGGCTTTTTTCACATAACATAATATTTTTGAGATTCATCTATGTTGCTGTGTGTATGAATAGTTTGTTCTTTTTTTTTTTAAGATTTTATTTTTCCTTTTGCTCCCCAAAGCCCCCTGGTCCATAGTTGTGTATATTTTTAGTTGTGGGTCCTTCTAGTTGCGGCATGTGGGATGCCACCTCAGCACGGCCTGACGAACGGTGCCATGTCTGCACCCAGGATCTGAACCGGCGAAACCCTGGGCCGCCACAGTGGAGCACGAACTTAACCACTTGGCCACAGATCGGCCCATAGTGCGTTCTTTTTTATAGCCAGGCAATATCCTACCGTATGAATATATCTCAAATTGTATATCCATTCTCTTATTGATGAACATTTGCATTGTTTCCAAAGTCTAGTTATTAGAAAGCAAGCCACAGTGAACATTCTTATACAATCTATTTGTAAACATATGATTTTATTTCTTTTGAAATTCTTGCATCACAAAACAGGTGAATATTTATAAGAAAATGCCAGTTTCCCAAAGTGGCTGTATCATTTTATACTTTCACCAGCAATGTATAAGAGATCCACCTGCTCCACAGCCTCTTCAACACTTGGTATTGTTAGCATTTAAAAATTTTAACCCTTCTAGTGGGCGTGTACTGGTGTCCCTTTGTAGTTTTAATTTGCGTTTCCCTGTTGACCGACAATGCTGAGCATCTATTTTATTAGCTTATTGGCCACACATACATTCTCTTTTGTGAAGTGTTTGTCCAAGTCCTTTGCCCATTTAAAAATATTGTTTGTATTTTTATTATTGATTTTTAGGAGTTAATTTACATATTCTGTTTATGAATCCTTTGTCAAAGATAGATATTTCTCCCAGGCTGTGTCTTGCCTATACATTTTATTAACAGTCTTTTGATAATTAGAAATTTTCATTTTAATAAAGTACATTGAATCAGTTTTGTTTTTTGTGTCCTAAAAAATCTTTGCCCACCACAGTCTTTGCAAATATTGCATCTCCTATGTTTTCTTCTAGAAGATTTATAGTTTAGTTTTTACATTTAGGTTTATGATCCATCTCAAATTAATTTTTGTATATGATGCAAAGTAGGGGTTGAGGTTCATTGATTCCTTATAAATATCCAATTATTCAAGTCCCACTGAAAAAATAACTTTCTTTTCCCCACTGAATTTCATTGGTGCCTTGGCAAAAGTCATTTGACTTTATATGTATAATTCTATTTCTAGACTCTCTATTTTTTCCCATCTATCTGTTTATCTGTTTATATCAATACCACATTATCTTAATTACTATAGCCTGGCAGTACGTCTTGAAATCATGTAGTATAAGTCCTTAAAATGTGTTCTTTTTAAAGATTGCTTTGACTATTCTAGGTCCTTTACATTTCTGTATAAAATTTACTATCAGCTCATCGATATGTTTCTTTTTTGAATAACTTGATTGTTTGAAGTTCTTTTTTAGAGGGCTGGCTCAGTGGCACAGCGGTTAAGTTTGCACATTCCACTTTGGTGGCCCAGGTTTCACCGGTTCAGATCCTGGGTGTGGACCTACACATCGCTTGTCAAGCCATGCTGTGGCAGGCATCCCACATAAAAAGTAGAGGAAGACGGGTACAGATGTTAGCTCAGGGCCAGCCTTCCTCAGCAAACAGAGTTCTTTTTAAATGTGAACTTATCTTTCCAGCTCTCCTGTAATGCCTCAGTCCTGCTCTATAGACAATACGAACATGTCGACCTCCTCTTTCATAGAGTAGGCAGTATGGTACTGTGAAGAAAGCTTCCACTTTGGAGCAAGGGTTTGAATCTTGACTCTGGTTGTATGTCTTCTGCAAGTAATTCAATGTCTCTGATCTTCAGCACCTTTGTCAGTGAAATAAAACTAATTCTCACCACGTAGGATTGCTTTGAGAATTTGAAAGAGTACATGTAAAGCACTGAGCCCAGTTCAGGTCTTGGCACATAACAGACACTTAAAAGAAAATTTAAAGGTGGTGATCACTCTTATAAATGTTTAAAGATGATGGCTGAGCTGTTCCCTCTGCCAAACACCCTCTATTTTGGGTTCAATATCACTAGTTCTTCAACATTTTCATAAAATATGATTTTAAGACATTGCTCCCATGAGTTATACTTGAAATATTTAAAAATCAATTAGGGGCTGGCCCCGTGGCAGAGTGGTTAAGTTCATGTGTTCTGCTTCAGAGGCCCAGGGTTTCACTGGTTCAAATCTTGGGTGCAGACATGGCACTGTTCATCAGGCCATGCTGAGGCAGCATTCTACATACCACAACTAGAAGGACCCACAACTAAAATATACAACTATATACTGGGGGGATTTGGGGAGAAAAAGTGGGGGAAAAAAAGAAGATTCGCAACAGTTGTTAGCTCAGGTGCCAATCTTAAAAAGAAAAAATCAATTAGACAAGGGAACTGACCAATCAGAATGGACACAGACCATTGGGCAGGGGCAGGGTCTGGGAGACCCTGGTAGACCAGGCATTAATTAATCTTTTAGTTATTGGATCCCAGGGGAAGTCCATGTTGTCCTGTGGCAGCATCAGGGAGGCTGGGATAGGGGGACACCAGTGATCAGGGGCTAAAGCAGTGACTATTACCAATGGATATGCAAGTATTGCAATGATTTTAGAACCAGAGCACCAGTACTGGAGCTTTCCTGCTGATTCTCAGCCCTGTTCTATCCATTACTACTCTCTGATTTTGGAAGGGATGATTGGTAGTTTCCCAGTTTGTTTTCCCCTTGGGAACAAAACCCCTGATTTGTAGGTGGGTACACCAATGCTCAGAATAGCACTTCTACCTCCCAGCATCATTCGTGGTTAGGTGTGGCCATATGACTGAGTTCTGGCCAAGGGGATGTGAGCAGAAGTGAGGCGTGCACTTTGGGTTTGTGCCCTTTCTCTTTCCCACTGTCTTGAATGAAGATGTGCTTGTGAGCCATCATGGATCATGCAGACAAGGGAGGCACCCTGGGATGGCAGAGCAACAAGAGACAAGGAGCCTGAACACCTGACAGTTTTGCAGAGCAAGCCTGAGATACTAACTTAGGTGAGAGAAATAAACTTCTGTCATGGGTCAGCCACCATCATTTTGGAGCTCTGTGCCATGCAGCTGAAATTTTACCACAATTCTTGCACTGATCCTGAGAACCTATGACCTGCTACCTCCCACATGACCCTAGTTTTCCAACAGGATCACTCTATAACCACGTGAAAATTGACCTCAATCAGTTTGGTTATGCCTAATCATTAGTTCTTTTTGATAGACAAGTGTAACTGACAAGTTAGAGCAGGTACAGGTTAGTTACTCCATTAAGGGCTGAATTGTGTCTACCTGCAAATTTGTATGTTGAAGTTTGAACCTCTAGTACCTCAGAATGTAACCATATTTGGAGATAAGGTCTTTAAAGAGATAATTAAGTTAAAATGAGGCCTTTAGGGTGAGCCTTAATCCAATACGACTGGTGTCTTATAAGAAGAGGAAGAGACAACAGGGGTGGGCATACACAGAGGGATGACCATATGAGGCACAGTGAGAAGGCAGTTACCTGCAAGCCAAGGAGAGGGTTCTAAGAAGAAACCAACAAACTAACACACTCCCCATAACCTCACTGCTGGATTTTAATGACAGCAAATCTCATGGCAGACTCTGCCACACACATAAGCATTTATTAAATGTTTATGGAGTGACATCAGCATCATGGCATGGTAGATTGTTCCCTTAGTCTCTCCCAATTAAGTTACAACCAAATGGATATTCATTAACCAGCAGAGGATTACCCACAGATAACAACAGGACATCTGAGAGATCCACACAGCTATACATGTGAAAGTGGGTGGACATGATCCCCAGGAGGCAGTGGAACTAGGTGAGTGCACCCTGCCCCCTCCCCAGTGGCAGGAAGCCAGGCCATGGATCCTTACATGGCAGCCAGAGCATCTGTAAGAGGAGGCGAGAACAATGCTTTCAGAGTTGCAGCCTAGCCTGCAGGAGTGCTACTGTGCTGCAGTGGCCCTGCTGGTGGGAATGCTCTACACCAAGTGATGGGGGCTCAGCACCTGTGAATACACCTTCCTGCTGAGAAGAGTGTGTGAGAAGGCACCCCTGCCCACAGAGCATAGCAGCCTGCAGGATCCACCAAGTGGCAGCTCAGCCCCCTGTGGGAGCCCCTCCCGCCTAGTGCAGTACAGGTGAGAAGGCACTCCAGCTGCTCAGAAGGTGACCTGCTAGTGAAGCACAGCAGCCCACAGGACCCACCAAGTGGCAGGCCAGCCACCACATAGGTGCCCCTCCAGTCTAGCACACAGCAGCTCAGCTGGTCCCCTGCTGAGCATAGAGACCCCACCTATAGTACCCAACCCACCTGCCCAGCACAGAAGCCCCACTCACATTAGTGCAACCTGCAGAGTGGCTGCAGCCAGCCCAGGCAAACACAGAGTAGCTCTATTTGAAAAACTTCAAGCAGATGGGGTAGGATCAGAAAACACAGCTCCTGCTCCCCCTCAGAGGTGGCAGATGGAATCTATGATGTGACACTACCACAAATGCTCCAGCAAAGGATCACTTCATGAAACACCATGAAGAACTACATTAACACTTCAGAACAGAAGGAAAATGAGAAATCTCCAGAAACCAATCCTGAAGTCACAAAAGTTGACAATCTAAATGACAGAGACTGCAAAATGGTTATCAAAAAGTATCTCAACAAGTTACAAAAAAACTCAGAAAAAACAGTTCAATGAGCTCAGGAATAAAATTAAGGAGCAGAAAGAATACTTCAACAACAAGACTGAAACTCTTAAAAAAAAAAATCCAAACAGAAATCAGAAATTCTGGATATGAAGAACACAATTAATGAGATAAAAAATAATCTAGAATCCATAAAAAATAGATTTGACATTATGGAGGACAGAATTAGTGATTGAGAGGATAGAAATATAGAAATGCTTCAGGTGGAGGAGAAGAGAGAACTAAGATTTTAACAAAATGAAGAAATTCTTTGAGAAATATCTGATTCAATCAGGAAAAGCAACATGAGAATTATAGGTATTCAAGAGGGAGAAAGGAGCAGGGAGCTTGTTCAAAGAAATAATAGCTGAGAACTTTGCCAAACCTGGGGAAGTAACTGGACTTACAAGTACATAAAACAATAGAACTCCTAAGTATATCAATGTAAAAACACCTTCTCTAAGGCATATACTATTAAAACTGGCAAAAGCCAATGACAAAGAAAATATATTAAGGGCAGCAAGGCAGAAGAAAATAACCTACAATGGGACTCCTATCAGGCTTTCAGTGGATTCCTTGGCAGAAACCTTACAGGCTAGGAGAGAATGGAATGGTATATTCAAAATACTGAAAGCCAAAAACTTTCAGCCCAGAATGCTTTATCCAGTGAAACTAACCCTCAGATACAGTGGAGAAATAAAAACTTCCCAGATAAACAAAAGCTGAGGGAGTTCATTGCCACTAGACCTCCTTACAAGAAAAAATGAAAGAAGCCCTCCTACCTGTAACAAAAAGGCAAAGGTTTACAAAATCTTGAGCAAGGAGATAAATAGACAGGTAGCATCAGAAAATTGCAGCTCTAAATCAGAATACGTCAGTAAACAATTATAACAGAAAAGACAAAGGGAAGGAAAGCATCAAAAATAACTATAAACATTTCAATTTATTCACAAACTCACAACACAGAAAAGAACAATTTGGCATAACAATAACTCAGAAGGGGAAGAGTAAAGGGAGGAACATGCTTAGGCTAATGAAGATAAGAGGCTATCAGAAAATGGATTATTTCATCTGTGAGATGTTTTGTACAAACCTCATGGTAACCACTAAACAAAAAATCAGAGTAGAGCCACAAATTATAAATAAAGAGAAAACTGAGAAAACCACCAAACTGAAATGGCAGTCAGAAATACAAGGGAAAAGAAACAACAGAAATATGAAGCAACCTGAAAACAAGAGATAAAATGGCAGTATTAAGCCCTTGTATATCAATTAAATGGATTGAGTCCCCAATCAAATGATACAGAGTGGTTGGATGGATTAAAAAACAAGACCTAACAATATTCTGCCTCCAGGAAACACATCTCAGCTCTAAAGAAAATCATAGGCTCAGAGTGAAGGGATAGAAGCTGATACTCCAAGCAAATGGCAAGTAAAAGAAAGAAAGTGTTGCCATACTTATATGAGACAAAGCAGACTTCAAGATAAAAAAGACAATGAAAGACAAAGAGGGGCAGTCTTAATGATAAAAGGGACATTCCACCAAGAGGACAAAACACCTATGAATATATACACTCCTATCACAGGAGCACCAAAGTATATAAAACAACTATTAACAGATCTAAAAGGAGAAATTGACAGCAATACAGTGATAGTAGGGGACCTCAACATTCCACTGACATCAGTGGATAGATCATCCAGACAGAAAGTCAACAAGGAAACAGTGGCCTTAAATGAAACACTAGACCAGTTGGACTTAATAGATATATATAGAACATCCCATCCAAAAACAGCAGAATACACATTCTTCTCAAGGGTACATGGAACATTCTCAAAGATATATCACATGATGGGAAAAAAGGCAAGCCTCAATAAATTTAAGGAGACTGAAATCATATCAAGCATCTTTTCTAACCACAATGCTATGAAACTAGAAATCAACTACAAGAAAAAGGCTGGGAAAGTCACAAATATGTGGAGACTAAACAACATGCTACTGAACAATCATTGGATCAATGAAGAAATCAAAGGAGAAATTAAAAATATACCTGGAGACAAATGAAAATGAAAACACAACATACCAACTCTTATGGGATGCAGCAAAAGTGGCGCTAAGAGGGAAATTTATGGCAATACAAGCCTACATCAACAAACAAAAAAATCTCAAATAAACTACACCTAACAGAAATAGAAAGAGAAGAGCAAACAAAGCCCAAAGTCAGCAAGAGGGAAATAATAAAAGTCAGAGCATAAATAAATGAAATAGAGACTAAAAAAAGAGAAAGGATCAATCAAACTAAGAGTTGGTTCTTTGAGAAGATAAACAAAATTGACAAACTCTTAGCCAGACTCACTAAGAAAAAAAGAAAGAAGGCTCAAATAAATAAAATTAAAAATGAAAGAGGAGAAATTACAACAAATACCACAGAAATACAAAGGGTTATAAGAGAATACCATGAAAAACTATATGCCACAAATTTGATAACCTGAAGAAATGGATAAATTCTTAGACTCATACAACCTCCCAAAACTGAATCAAGAAGAAATAGAGAATCTGAATAGGCCAATCACAAGTAAGGAGATTGAAAGAGTAATGAAAAACCTCTCCCAAAATAAAAGTCCAGGACCAGATGGCTTCTCTGGAGAATTCTACCAAACACTCAAAGATTTAATACCTATCCTTGTCAAACTATTACAAAAAATTATAGAAGGCAGAATGCTTCCTAACTCATTCTATGAGGCCAACATCACCCTGATCCCAAAACCAGGCAAGGACAACACAAAGAAGGAAAATTACAGGCCACTATTGCTGAGGAACATAGATGCAAAAATCCTCAACAAAATATTGGCAAACAGAATACAGCAATACATGAAAAGGATCATATACCATGATTAAGTGGGATTCATACCAGGGATGCAGGGATGGTTCAACATCCACAAATCAATCAATGTGATACACTACATTAACAAAATGAGGAATAAAAATCACATGATCATTTCAATAGATGCAGAGAAAGCATTTGACAAGATCCAACATCCATTTTTGATGAAAACTTTCAATAAAATTCGCATAGAAGGAAAGTATCTTAACATAATAAAGGTCATATATGACAAACCCACAGCCAACATCAAACTTAACGGTGAAAAACTGAGAGCCATCCCTCTAAGAACAGGAACAAGACAAGGGTACCCACTCTCACCACTCTTATTCATCACAGTACTGGAGGTTTTGGCCAGAGCAATTAGGTGAGAAACAGAAATAAAAGGCATCCAAATTGGAAAGGAGAAATTGAAACTTTCACCATTTGCAGATGACATGATTCTATATATATAAAACCCTAAAGAATCCACCAGAAAACTATTAGAAATAATCAACAACTACAGCAAAGCTGCAGGGTACAAAATCAACCTACATAAATCAGTTGCATTTCTATATACTAATAACGAACTAGCAGAAGGAGAAGTCAGGAATACAATCCCATTTACAATTGCAACAAAAAGAATAAAATATCTAGGTGTAAATTTACCCAAGGAGGTGAAAGACCTATACACTGAAAACTATAAGACATTATTGAAAGAAATCAAAGAAGACACAAAGAAATGGAAAGATATCCCATGCTCATGGATTGGAAGAATAAACATAGTTAACATGTCCGTGTTACCTAAAGCAATCTACAGATTCAATGCAATCCCAATCAGAATCCCAATGACATTCTTCACAGAAATAGAATAAAGAATCCTAAAATTTATATAAAACAACAAAAGACCCCGAATAGCCAAAGCAATCCTGAGAAAAAAACAAAGCTAGAGGCATCACAATCACTGACTTCAAAATATATTACTCAAAACAGCATTGGGGCTGGCCTGGTGGCACAGTGGTTAAGGTGGCAGGTTCTGCTTCGGCAGCCCGGGGTTCACCAGTTCCAATCCCAGGTGCGGATATGGCACCACTTGGCAAGCCCTGCTGTGGTAGGCGTCCCGCATATAAAGTGGAGGAAGATGGGCACGGATGTTAGCTCCTCAGCAAAAAGAGGAGGATTGGCAGCAGATGTTAGCTCAGGGCTAATCTTCCTAAAAAAAACAACAACAACAACAACGACAGCCTGGTACTGGTACAAAAACAGAGACACAGATCGATGGAACAGAATTGAAAGCCCAGAAATAAAACCACACATCTGTGGACAGCTAATCTTTGATAAAGGAGCCAAGAACATACAGGAAAGTGTCTTCAATAAATGGTGTTGGGGAAACTGGACAGCCAGATGCAAAAGAATGAAAGTAGACAGTTATCTTATACCATACACAAAAATTAACTCAAAGTGGATTAAAGACTTGAAGATAAGACCTGAAACCATAAAACTCTTAGAAGAAAATATACTCTGACACCAGTCCTAGCTACATCTTTTTGAATACCATGTCTACTCAGGCAAGAGAAACAAAAGAAAAAATAAACAAATTGGACTACATCAGACTAAAAAGCTTCTGAAAGGTGAAGGAAACCACGAAAAAATGAAAAGACAACCCACCAAGTAGGAGAAAATATTTGCAAACCATATATCTGACAAGGGGTTAATTTCCAAAATATATAAAGAACTCATACAACTCAACAACAAAAAGCAAACAACCCAATCAAAAACTGGGCAGAAGATATGAACAGACATTTTTCCAAAGAAGATATACTGATGGTCAACAGGTACATGAAAAGATGTTTAACATCACTAATTATTAGAGAAATGCAAATCAAAACTACAATGAGATACCTCCTTACACCCATCAGAATGGCTATAATTACCAAGACAAAAAAATAACAAGTGTTGGACAGGATGTGGAGAAAAGGGAACCCTCATACACTGCTGGTGGGAATGCAAAGTGGTGCAGCCACTATGGAAAACAGTATGGAGATTTCTCAAAAAATTAAAAATAGAACTATCATATGATCCAGCAATCCCACTATGGGGTATTTACCCAAAGAACTTGAAGTCAACAATTCAAAGAGATTTCTGCACCCTATGTTCATTGCAGCATTATTCACGATAGCTGAGACTGGAAGGAACCCAAGTGCCTGTCAATGGAGGAACAGATAAAGATGTGGTAGATATATACAATGGAATACCAATCAGACATAAAAAAAGACAAAATTGTCCCATTTGCAACAACATGGATGAAACTTGAGGGTATGATGTTAAGCAAAATAAGCCAGACAGAGAAAAACAAACACTGCACGATTTCACTCATATGTGGAAGATCAACAAACACATGGATAAAGACAATAGATTAGTGGTTGCCCGAGGAGAAGGGGGTTAGGGGGTGGGCAAAAGGGATAAAGGGGCACATGTGTGTGGCAACGGATAAAAATTAGACTATCGGTGGTGAGCCCGATGCAGTCTATACAGAAACTGATATACAATACTGTACATCGGAAATTACACAATGTTATAAACCAATATGACTTCAATAAAATAATTGGAAAAACGCCCAAAAACCAAAAAACATTTATTAGTGACAGGGCATACTATGACTCATCTCTCTCGTAGGTGCTCTCATCGCACCTTACTTGAATGTGCTTTACTAGATGCAGAGACAACATCGAGTGGCAACATTTGTTTAAACTTAGGGTTGATGACAGGCAGCCAGAGTCCTCAGACCCCTGGACAGAGGAGGAGTTAGAGAATAAGGTTCTGCCGCCATCTCTGAGGCTAGAGGACTCGCATTCCTACACCCGGTTCATGCAATGGCTGGGTGTGTCTATAAGGTATTTTTGACAAGCCATATGTCTTGAGTACTTCTGAATTCACTGAAAGCACATTTCCAATACTCATGAAGCTAATTAACAAGCCACTAACGAAAATCCATTTTTAACATTTCTTATGATAATTAGTAAAAGATCGCTTGTATTGATTGAGATTGGAATGACCAAAACACTTGTAATAGCTACATCTGGACTGTGGGCTTTCTGATTAGAATGCTAGCTGACCGCCCCTGAGGTGTGAATTCCTGATCAGGGTGCAGGGGAGGAAGACATTTCCTCTACCATCTCTGGGTTTGTCTGGCCGGACAAGGAATTAAATTCACATGAGACAGAATAGCAGGAGAAACTTAAACAAAGCTTTATGAGGACCATGGCCCGGGGCCTTTTTTCCTGAAGGAAGAAAGGGCACCAAAGAAGTGGGGTGCACAGAGTGGTTATATACCCCCAAACAG